>NW_005054498.1:274024-289622 GCF_000277835.1 Geospiza fortis | reverse complement strand
TATATTATATAATATATCAGCCTTCTGAAAACTTAAGAGTCAGATTCTCATCTCTGACCTCATCCTGGGAACCCAGCAACACCAGAGAACATAACAACCCAAAGTTGGCTGCAATTTTGCAATTTCTCTGATGCTGTAACAAGCTGTGCTCCCAGGGTTCATTATGAGGCTGTCTTGAAACTTGCTGGTGAAACAGGAAAAGCAAGAAATCCGACCTCACTGCAGTGCTTAATTGAAGCGCATTTATTGACTGCTTTAAAGCTCTTCTAGCTCTGCAACTGTGTTTGCTGAGAAATGAGGGCCTTTGGCTTAAATTCACCCTTAGCAGAAAAAACCCGTCCCACTCCAGGCATGGACTGGGATTGGGATGGAAGCTGCAGCTGGAGATTGGAGATTCCCTCTCCTTGTGATGCTGTTCAGCTCCTCTCCCTCTCCAGGAGCCCCATGAGGGATGGAAATGCCAGAGGTGAAGCCAGAGCATCATGTTGGGCATGTTTTTGGTGATTTCTTGGTGCCAGGGCAATCAATAAAGAGAATAAACCCCTTTGCTGAAAGATCTTAAAGATTCTTCAAGATGCAAGTCTTTTGAAGAGCCTGGAGCTCCAACCTCATAATGCTGAGGAGGGAGGGCTGAGAAAAACCTCAATCAGCGCCCAAGGGAGCTGCAGTTGGATCTCTGCTGGGAAATCTCCCTTTGACACAGCACTGGGGTGTGCTGAATGCTGCTAGATTCTTATCCCCATCCATCTGCCCTGGGAATTCAGGCTGGAAATGCAGAGAGCTGCAGTGTGTGACCGCGCTGTAACCTGAAGAGCAGCTCCTCACCTCCCTCGGCAGGCAGTGGTGCCTCCAGCCACCACCCATGAGCTCTGAACTTTGCCCGGTTCTGGTTTTCTCTGGATTCGAGGAACTGGTTCCACTGGCAGGAGGAATTTCTGAGCTGTTTGTGTTCTGTCTGTGTCCATCTCAAGAGGGGAGCTGAGCACAGCCAAGAGCAGCTTCCTGATGAAAGAGGCAGGGTGTGAATGCAGGAGGGATGGAAAGCAGGCCTGGAAGAGATGGAATTGATGGAGCCCATGGATGTGGCTCTCCCCTGGTGCAGGAGATAGAGCTGAGCTTGCAAGAAGTGCAAGGAGACATTTTTGGATATTATGTCACACTGACTCCGTGTAAATGATTGCTCAGGTTCAGCTTTTCTATTTTTCAGGTTCTGTGCTGCTTCAGTGTGTGGCTCTGGGCTCACATCAGGGGATGCTGAGCTCTGTGCACAGAGCAGGGAGACAAAACAATTCCTGCTCCAGCTGGGCACCAAGGACAAATGATCCAAATCTCAGCCCAGGAGCACAAACCCCGTGGGCTGGAGAGAGAAAAACAAGCAGGGTGGGACTGGATGGGCTAAAGCTGGAATGGGACAATGAACTGCAAGATGCAAATGGAGCAGAACTGATCCCAGGGAGAGACCCCGTGCCCGGCCGTGCATTTTGGGGCCATTTTGGTTCATCTTGGGTGCAGCCCTGGCTGGGCTCTGGCGCTGCCCAAGGTGGATCCATGGAGGAGAAGCTTTGGATAAATCCCTGCTTTATTCTGTAGCTCTGCCCAGCCTCTGCTCCAGCTCAGCCTTCACCAGGCATCATGAGATCTGCTGGTTTCACCTCTAATCTAGCCCGTTATAATGTTAAATTAAACTGGCTGGGGATTTTTTCCAAGTTTTGAGCCCTTTTGGCTCTGCAGAGCTGGGACACCAGCACCATGAGGCAGGTAAAGGGAGCCTCGGAATCCTCTTCTTTCCAACTCAGGTGCAAATCTGACCCAGAGGAGATGGGGCTCTACTCAAGGACTCTGTGATGCAAATTTTTGCAGATGACAGTCATTTGTCTACTGTCTGTTTTTCTGCTTGCTGGGGAAGGAAGAGGCAGCGACTCTGCAGAGAACAGGCCTGGAAATTGCAGATTTGTGCCCAAATTGCCAATTTAAAAAAGCTTTAGAGACTGAAGGAGCCTGTCAGTTCTTTTGGAGATTGCAGGGGAGGTGGAAGTTGTTTCACCAAGCCCTTGGCTGCTCTGTGCTGGCATTTATTAGCAGAAAATCGTGCCATGGGGTTGCCAGGAGCAAAGCCCCGTGGCCAGCAGCCCTGAATTAGTTTGACTCAGCCCTAATTAAGAATTTATTGACAAACCCGTGGTAAAATCAGTGTCTGCATCTTGGTTCTAAAAGAATTGTGGTAGAGCATTCCCAGGGATGAGTTCTGCCCACCTGAGCCAGAACACCTGGAAAAGCCTCTGCAAGTGGAAGTTTTTCACACTGACCCCATCTCCGTGGTCACTGTGACCTGGTAAAATCCTCCACCAGATCTCTGGGATCCTTTCTGGGGACAGGGACAGAAGCTGAGCTGATCTTTGTGCAATCAATTCAGAGCGAAGCAGGAATTTAAAATAACCTGCAGTGAGGGCAGCTTAGCAGCAGCACCGGGTTCTAAGGGAAAAAAATCGGGTTTTCAGACACCTCTGGGTGACATTTATCGCCAGAAATAATGGTGTTGGGATGCAAGGATGAAATCCAAGGCCCAAAGATATCTGTGCTGACACAAAAAGCCCTTTCCACTGTTCCACAGCCCTCTCGGCAGGGCTGCAATCACCCCTGGATCAGCTCTCAGGGAAATGGGGAAGGTTTGGGGTCAGGTCGGCTCCTGGTGTAAATCCTTTGGTTGCTTCACACTTCTTGCAAAGCAAACCTTGAGCCTTCTTGAGAAAAACCCTTGGAAAACTGCTGGGCTCCCCAAAGCAGCATTTTTCTCACCACCTCGAATGCGCTGAAAGGACAGGATTTTCTGTGAACTTTTCCCAAACAGTCTTGCCTTCTTTTTTTCTTCCTTTTTTTTTTTTTTTCCTTTTCTTTGAGAGGGGGAGGAGTTGTGTCTAAAAAAACAAACCCAACCTGTCGTTCTCAGCTCTTGCCAACCTGTCAGTCCAGCCATGCAAGGAGAGAGGGAGAGAGACAGAGCGAGGGAAAGGAGGGAGTGAAGCAGAGATTCTTTGAAACCTCAGCGGGACATTCAGGTAAAGCCCATTTCTCACTTCTTTAATGACTCTTTTCCCTGTGTTTGTTCACATAAACAGAAATTCCGTTGCCTTAGAGAGCTCTGAGCTGACTAAACACCCCGCGTGGGAATAACCTGCTCATGGTTCAGCTGGAGGGGTGTTTTGAGCGTAACCTGGCAGCTCGATGGTTGCTGTTTGGAAACACGGTTTGAGCGGCTGGAATTCGCGTTAATTTGAATATTAAAGAGAGGCAGAGCTTGTTCGAGCCCATGTTTAGGGAGGGTGCTAAGCTGGGTAATTGCAGGGCTGAGCCAGGCTCTGAACACCGCGGGTCAGGGTGAGAACTCCTCAGAGAATGTGGGAAATGGAATCGTAGGGAGAATGTGGGAAATGGAATCGTAGGGAGAACGTGGGAAATGGAATTGTAGGGAATTTTTAAAGCTTGGCAGGAGGCTCGCACCGCGTGTGTGAACTTTGAGATGAGAAATGCTGACTTAGAAATGCCATGGGATGGGAAAAGCATTGGTGAGGGAGAAAGGAAAGTAGAAGCAAGTTTCAGAGGATGGCCTTACAAATAAGACGAAATGGTTTAGAGAAATAGAACTGTGAAAAGTGCACTGTAGTGGGACCCACAAATGGTGATTTTGGCTTTAAAGCGTTTACAGCATGGGGTAGCTAAAGCTGATAGGCCAAGAAATGCTCATAGTGTATTGTAATTAAGAAATAATTGGCTCCTGATTGTGATGGAGCGAATTATAACATCTGTGTTGCCTCACCCTTCACATGAGACTGAAAATGGAATAAAAGTTTTGAAAACCCTGCTCAGGGTTTGTGGGGGTGATTGGGTGAGTGTGGGCTGAGGAACAAACAGGAATATTTACAATTTGCTGGATCTGAGTGTGCATGAGCACCTGTGTGAACCCCTACCTGTGCAAGGAGCCTGCTGAGAGATTCTTCCCCCCTCTTACACCATGAAAATCCACAAAAATATGTGAGAGAGCAAGAATCCTGCTCATCCCCCTTAGAAATCCCTCTATTCCTCTGTTTCTAAACCCTGAGCCAAACGTTTTAAGCTGTTCCGAAAACTCTGAGATCCCTTTCTGAGCAGGCTGAGGATGTGGGAAGGTCACACCAGAGGCAGAGCGGGGGCAGGATTTCCTCTCCTTGCTGTCTCTGGGGTTTCACTGCTGCAGCAAGGCGCAGGTTCCTGTCCAGAGCAGCTCACCTGGCAGCCAGGGCGAGCTGAAAGGTGGCAGACACTGCCCCAGGGACTGAATTTCACGCTCTCCCAGCCTGGATCCTCTCTGGATTTCACTGTCCCTGGAAGGTTTGGGATGGGCTCTGCTCACACAGTCCTGGCTTCTGCACCTTCCTTGCTGCCAAACTTCCTCAAACCCTTGTGCCTGTGCTGGGATCAAAGCTCCTCTCCAGGCAGTGGCCACCACAAGGCTGGAAATCCAGAGGGGAGCCAGGATGGGAGAGCCTGAAATGCAGAGGGAATCCAGGCTGGAAGGGCTGGAATCCAGAGGGGATCCAGGTTGGGAGAACCTGAAATGCAGAGGGGATCCAGGACAGAAGAGCTGCTCTGTCTGGATAAAAACCTTTGCTAGGACAGCCTGAAATCCAGAGGGGATCCAGGCTGGGAGGGCTGGAATCCAGAGGGGATCAGGCTGGGAGGGTTGAAATGCAGAGGGGATCCAGGCTGGGAGAGCTGCTCTGTCCAGATAAAAACCTTTGCTAGGAGAGCCTGAAATCCAGAGAGGATCCAGACTGGAGAGCCTGAAACCCAGAGGGGATCCAGGCTGTCAGAGCTGCTCTGTCCAGATAAAAACGTTTGCTGGGAGGGCTGAAATCCAGAGGGGATCCAGGCTGGGACAACCTGAAATGCAGAGGGGATCCAGGTTGCTCTGTCTGGATAAAAACCTTTGCTGGGAGGGCTGAAATCCAGAGAGGATCCAGACTGTCAGAGCTGCTCTGTCTGGATAAAAACTTTTGCAAAGTTCCGGTGTTACATCATTTTCCTTTCTTCTGGGATCGTGCTCTCCTGGGAGCCCTGACTCATTCTCTGGGGATGGTGATGCAGAGTGTGATTATAAACATTTAATTGACAGAAAAACCTTTTTTTAGAGTGTTGTCTGTAGTGTTGTTGTGAGCTTTCTTGCCGGAGCTGGAATGGAGAGGGAAGTGCTTTATCAAGTGGGTGGAGAAGAGGAAGTGAATATTTGAGTTTTGGTGGAGATCAACTTTTTTACTCCTTGTTACAGTAACAGAAATTAGTCACTGAAAGAAGGAAAGGAGGAAAATTAACTTTCCTGATCTGCAAAGACTAATGAACCTCACAGCAGTTGTGCATCTTTTTGTTTCTCCCCTTCCACTCCATTTCTCGATTTTAACATACTCCCACTGCTTTATGACTGGTGCATTACACATAACCAGCTCCTGAGGTGACTGCTGCTGGGTAATAGGAGAGAATTGTTCGCATTCCAATGCTAGGAGAGCTAATTTCCTTTTTCTTTTTTCTCTTCTCTTCTCTTCTCTTCTCTTCTCTTCTCTTCTCTTCTCTTCTCTTCTCTTCTCTTCTCTTCTCTTCTCTTCTCTTCTCTTCTCTTCTCTTCTCTTCTCTTCTCTTCTCTTCTCTTCTCTTCTCTTCTCTTCCCTTCCCTTCCCTTCCCTTCCCTTCCCTTCCCTTCCCTTCCCTTCCCTTCCCTTCCCTTCCCTTCCCTTCCCATTCCAGGATGTTTTTCTGCACCCACATTCTGCTGCTCTCTCCTAATTCCTGCTCTGATAAGGTGTGAATGCCGTCACATAAGGCGATGGCTGCTGCTAAATCAGCCGAGCCCCGCAGAGCTGGGGCAGTTGATTCATTTCTGACAAAACCAGGATTATTTCAGCTCTTGCTGATAGATGGTTTGGCAGCGCTGAGCAAATGCCAGCTGATCAATCAGAGTTAACCAGCTCTAAATTCAGGTGATACCCAGGCAATCCATATTTTAGATGGACTCCAAAAGTGTAGCAACAACTCTGCTGGAAGCGTCGGAATTACCAGCGAAATCCTCGCCAGGATTTCTGTACCTGATGGATGGGTCATTAGCTCGGGGAGCTTCTCCTGAGGAACAAAAACTTCAGCAAAGGATGGGTTCCCAGACAAAAAGGTTGAAATCTGAGCAGCCCCTCTGCCAGCAGAAGCTCTGAACAGCTCCTGGAAAGGTCAGGTGGGAAACGCTCCACGCTGAGGAAGTTTCTGCTGCTCCCTCACCTCCGTTTGATAATTAACATCTAAGACACAATTAAGGGATAAACGGCTTTTATTTCAGTGCTCGATAAGGAATTTTATGGTGCAACAATTGGTTGCAGTTTCAAAACGAAGATTTAGATACAGTTAAGGGATAAAGGGCTTGTATTTCAGTATTTGATAAGGAATTTTATAGTGCAACAATTGGTTGCAGTTTCAAAATTAAGCTCTAGACACAGCTAAGGGATAAAGGGCTTTTATTTCTGTATTTGATAAGGATTTTTATGGTGCAACAATTTGTTGTGGAATACACTGAAATGCACATAGGTAGATTGCATAGATGATTTTGTAGACCTTGCAAATTAGCATATTTAACGAAGTTGCTCTAATGAGAGGCTTTAATGGAGTGACATCTTTTTATCATTATTTAATTAATTTATTTTATTAATTTAATTTATTTGTTTTCCCTCAGATGGATTTATGGGATGTGTTTTAGAGGGGTTTTGGTTTTTTAAGGTACCATAAACCTTTCACCGGGATGCTGCTCCCTCACCCCAGTGCTCCCTGGCCTGACTGAAATTCTGGAGACTGATTCTCTGCCCCTTTTTCTGCTATTAGTCACCTTTCTTGCCCAATATTCTCACCCTGAGCTTCTGGCGATAAAGTTTGGTAAGAGAACACCCCTTCCCAGTAATTCATTGTGCAATTAAACCACTGCGTGATAAATACAAACGAGCCCAACGTGCAAACACCACCTCCCATTTCTGTTTGCTTTCAAACCAAGGGATAAGGCCTTGATTTGATTCTTCATTTTTCATCTTCACTTGTAAAAGGGAACTTGTCCGTCCTGCCTGGCGGGAGGCAAGGCTGGAACTCGAGAAGTGGCCGTGCTGCATTTCACAAGGAACCGTTTCATTTCTTGTGTTTTCCAGTCAGGATTCCATCAGTGGTTCCTCTTTTTGAAGCAGATAAATTCATGTTCTGAGGGTGCATCCAGGGGAGGATAATCTCCAACTTCTCAACTTCGTGGTGACATGGTGGGGTGGAGAACTGGGACCTGTGGAAAAGTTCAGCAGTAGAACCATTGAATTTTGGGGTTCTCCAGGAGAACCTCGTTCTGCTAGGAGAGGGTCAGCACTTCCCACAGAAGATCTGAGGGCTGGTATTTCAGTTTGTCTGGCAAACAAACTAAAAAGAAAGGTAATTTTGGCGAACAACCATTTTTATAGACAAGTTTTCTTCAAGGGAAAACCAAGACTGGCTCACAGAGCTGTGTGAAAGGACTCACCTGGATAAAAGAGTAAAAATTTACTGGAAAACAGCTGGAAAAATTCCATGTTTAATGAAGGCATCTCCATTCTTGAGACAACTTCACAAAACACCTCCATGCAGTTCTTTTTAAAATATTCTCTCCCAAACTGGTTTGAAATTGGCACCAAATGTGCACATCAGCAGCAGGGCAGCGTTCTGGAGTGAAATTCATGTTCTGAGGGTGCATCCAGGGGAGGATAATCTCCAACTTCTCAACTTGGTGGTGACACGGTGGGCTGGAGAACTGGGAGAATTGGAACTTCTGGAAAGGTTTAGCAGAAGAACCTAAAAAAAAGGTAATTTTGGTGAACAACCATTTTTATAGACAAGTTTTCTTCAAGGGAAAACCAAGACTGGCTCACAGAGCTGTGTGAAAGGACTCACCTGGATAAAAGAGTAAAAATTTACTGGAAAATTTCCATGTTTAATGAAGGCATCTCCATTCTTGAGACAACTTCACAAAACACATCCATGCAGTTCCTTTTAACATATTCTCTCCCAAACTGGTTTGAAATTGGCCCCAAATGTGCACATCAGCAGCAGGGCAGCGTTCTGGAGTGGCAGAACCTGCAGCACCTGGCCCTGCTCACTGCTGACCCCCCAGACCCGGTTTTGGATGGTCCTTTTGCTCTCCAGGAAACGCTGATCCCCAGCAGCCCTGGGAGAAAGAGCAATTTCCTACCTGGCTTTGTCCCTCTCCAATACAGATTAGGACAAATCTGAGCCACAGAGATGATATTCACTTCATAAAAGCAGAAGCCATAAAGCACAGGCCACTTTCCACCATAAATCTCAACGGGAAAATTCAAATATTTCTATTTCCACTCACAAGCCTTCACCAGCTGTTTGACCATCCATGAAAATCCTTTCAGTTTTCCACAACTGAGTGAGGACTCTTTCCAGGAGCAGCCTGTGGTGAGATTTCCAGTGCACTCCTGCTCTGGATAGCCTTAGAATATTAATCTTTTCATGGTATTTTGTCACCACAACCAGTTACTCCACAAAGAAATGAGGCAATTGGTGCCTCATGCAAAAAAAAAAAAAAAGAAAAACAAAAACCCAAAAAACCAAAACAACAAAACCCAAGTAACCCTCCAAGAGCTCCTTTGAGTTTCTGGTATTCAGGCCTCAAAAAAAGGTTTGATTTGGACTTTTTCAGCGGCAATAAGTAATTACAGAAAGGCTTGATTTGAACTTTTTCAGTGGGAATAAGTAATTAGTGCTTCGCTTTATCTGCAGCCCGTTCCAACGGAGTTCAGTGACTGGGGAGGCAGTTTTGGATGGAGGTGCAGTTGCCCTGGCAACAATCGGGAGTGAAATCAGAGCCTTTGGAGCAGCCAGTGGAATGTGGTTCCACTCGGATGGCAATAGGTCACAGCGTTTTAATGGGCAGGGTGCGATCCAGCACAATCGGATTTATTGCCGCTGTGACATCAGATTGACACCATTCCTGCAAATTCTTCAGCTTGTGACAGACCTCGCTGAAATTGGTGCAAAAACTTAAAAAACACCGTTAAATCTTTTTTTTTTTGTTTTCCAAATCAGCCTGAGGCTGTGTGTCCCAGGGGTTGGGAGGAATTGAGTGAAACCCAAGCTCCCTGCACAGAGCCCTGAGGAGAGGCTGTCCTGGGCACCAGGGATGGGTCTGGAAACCAAAGGATCCTGTTAGGAAAATTAATCCACAAACACCAGAGGTTTCTGTCCAAAAAGGAGACAGAGGAGCCCTGTAACTTTATTCCAATCAAGGCAGAGGCCATGGGGCATTCCCCTGGGGTCTCTCCAAGTTTTGGAGGATGCAGCCTCCTTTTTATCCCTATTTCCCAGCCACATTTCCCTTCTCTCTTTCCCCATTTCTGAGGTACTTGAGAGGTTCAGACTTCCCAAAACACCTGATACCAGAGATTCCCCTCTAATGTACAACCCTCCCTTTTAATTTATAATTCTTATGGAATTTAGGGGGTTTTCTTCCCCATTGTTTCTTTCATCTATCAATGCCTAATTTCATTTATCAGCAAACCTAAAGTTTATTTGTAAAACCAAATACCTTTTTCCATTCATCAATCAGTGGAATCCTCCCCATTGTTTATTTCTCTCCCAGTGCTGGTTTTATCTCCCAGCAGACCCACAGCTGGTTTGGAAAGACAAATCCGCCATTCCTCTCAAATACAAGAGGTTCTGATGATGAGGATGGTGATGACGATGATGATGATGATGATGACGACCTCCTCTTCATCCCAATTTCCCTCTCTCTTTCCCCATTTCTGAGGTACTTGAGAGGTTCAGACTTCCCAAGACACCTGATATCAGCGACCCCCCTCTAATGTACAACCCTCCCTTTTAATTTTCCTTATGGAATTTATGAGTTTTCCCCATTGTTTCCTTCATCTTTCAATATCCAATTTCATTTATCAGCCAACCCACAGTTTGTTTGTAAAGGCAAATATCTTTTTTCCATCCATCAATCAGTGGAATCCTTCACATTGTTTCTTTTATCTCCCAGTGCTGGTTTTATCTCCCAGCAGACCCACAGCTGGTTTGGAAAGACAAATCTGCCATTCCTCTCGCTCCTTTCTGCAGGGTGCTGCCCCAAATCTGCCAGAGAGCTTCCGCCCTGGCTGGGTTTTGTGTCACCAAAACAATTCCCAGCGATTTCCAGGATGGTAATTCAGGCTCTTAGAGCTGATTGCGGCTGCTGACAGATGAGACCTTGCAGGAGCAAGTCCTGAAGCAGCACAGGAAGAAAAGGTTCCCTGTTCAGTGTGGAGGGGCAATATTTCATCCCTCCTGCCTGGATATTTTTCCAGCTCCTGCAATAAGGATCCTTTTATTCTGGAGGATCCCAGAGTTCTGTCTAATTGGATATAATATTCAGGACTAGGACAGGAGAATGTGCTGCCTGCAGCTTTAAGGAAATGCAGATTAGGGTGCCAAAATCTGCCCTGAACCAAAAGCACAGGTTTTAAATAATTCAACTTTCAATTATTAAATGGAGATTATTTTAAATTTTCAATTTTAAATAATTCAGTCTTCTAATATAAACACACTGAAAGGTTGGCATCCCTTGGGATGTCCCTACTGACCTCGGTCACATGCAGAAATCCAGAGCCACCTGTTTTGGTGGCATCAGAAATGGCCTTTAGAATTGGAATATTCCTGGATAAGGGGCACAGGAATATTGGAATATTTATGGATAAGGGACACAGGAATTTTCGAATATTCATGGATAAGGGGCACAGGAATATTGGAGTATCACTGGATAAGGGACACAGGAATTTTGGAATATTTATGGATAAGGAGCACAGGAATGTTGGAATATCCCTGGATATGGGGCACAGGAATGCTGGGATATTCCTGGATAAGGGGCACAGGAATTTTGGAATATCTATGGATAGGGAGCACAGGAATATTGGAATATTGATGGATAAGGGAGACAGGAATGCTGGAATATTCCTGGATGAGGGGCACAGGAATCATGGAATGTTCATGAATATGAGGCACAGGAATTCTGGAATATTTATGGGTAAGGGGCTTGGGAATATTGGAATATACATGGACGAGGGTCACAAAAATATTGGAATATTCATGGATAAGTGGCACAGGAATTATGGAATATTCCTGGATAAAGGAGCACAGGAATTATGAAATATTCATGGATAAGGGGCACAGGAATGTTGGAATATCGCTGGATTTTGGGCACAGGAATGTTGGAATACTCATTTTAATTAGGTGGCCCTGAACCTTTAACCAATTTTCCTTTTGAATCAACGGAGGTGGTTCCCATTGATACTTTAATAGGAAAAGCAGATTTTTTTTCCTCAGCCACACGCCTGGTACCCTGCACATCCTTTCCTTGTTGACAGGAGGCTTTCACCACCATAAAGCCCCAGGCTGGTGAGCTGCTCCTCTCCTTGGAATTAGCCCTGGAGAACAACTGAGGCAGACAATGACACCAGCAGCTTTGTGTCCTCCCCAGCGGGAAATGGGCTCGGAGCTCTGTCCATAAACAGCCAAGGGTGTGGAGGCTGAGCAGTGACCTCAGAGCCGGCTCTTACACGGCACAACAAAGAGATCTCCCAGCCTGATTGGAAAAACACCCCCAGAGCAAACCCGTGGCACAAGGTCGTAATTATCAACACACGTCACGGCGTGGAGGAGCCCCTGGCAGCTCCTGCAGACACCAGGAGCTGAGTCCTGGGTGAGTGCAGGGAGCAGCAGGGACATCCCTGCATCCCTGCAGCTCTGGGACGGGCTGGAGGCTCTGATGCCTCAGGATTTTGGTTTTTATATCTTTTATATGTTTTATATGCTTTATGTATTTTAAATATATATTTTATATCTATATCTATATCTATATCTATATCTATATCTATATCTATATCTATATCTATATCTATATCTATATCTATATCTATATCTATATCTATATCTATATATATAAAATATAATTTTGTAACCCTGCAGTTCTTCAGTGTGTAACTCTAAACTCCATGTACAGTGAGAGCTGCTGCTTTCCCATTTTGGGCAGACACAACAATTCCTCTCCAGGCCTGGCAGTCAAGGACACCTCAGTGCCTCAGGCCCTGAGATGGAAACAAAAGTGAGTTGGGGGCAGCAAACCTGGGGTGAATGACTTCATTAGCTGGAGCTGTAATTGGAAAATTAATCTCCAAAATGGGCCAAGTTTATAAAAGTGTGCAAACCCATGACCTGTTGTCCATTTTGGGTGGACTTTTTCTGCCCTAAATGCACCTGAAGACAATTCAATAACCAAAACCACTTTTTATTCTCTTAATTTTGTCTGGCCTCTGTTTTAGGTAGTCCCAAAAAGGTATCAGCCCATCCTCAGGGCTTTTTGGGGTCATTATTGTGTTCAGATCACTTTCCCTTTGTTCCAGCACTCCTGGCGTTATTCCAGCACCTCTGAGGTCTCTTTTTATTCTCCTTAATTCAAACTTTCTTTCCCTCCCATGATCAGCCTTGAGGTTGCTCCCAAATCTCCCAAATTTAGACACCTGAGTGATGTTTTGGGTTTTTTTCCCCTTTTTTGTTGTTGTTGTTGTTATTTTTTTTTCCCTGTGGGAAACACCACTTTGTGCTCTTCGAAGACTTCACTTCCCGAAGTTCCTCTCATCCCGAGGTGATGGAGCTTAGCACCACATGGAATATTCCAGAAGAGGAATGCCACCAGCCTGAGCTCATGATTTGGGGCTGGGCAGGCCTTGGGAGTGATTTGGGCTTTCATTAATCACCTTTGGATTTGTGTTTGAATTTGGAAGGACTCTGGCTCTGAGCAAGTGATGCTGTAATTCCATTTTATTCAGTGAGAAAAGGAGTAAAAACAACCCATGAAAAATACAGGCTACAAAACAGGATAAGATAAATCTCCTACTGAGGCCGTGTACGTCGCTCTTGAATTTAATTTAATTTTGATGGCGATCATTTATCCAACTCCCAACTAATCTGGAGTGAATCAGGGCAGTAAATTTCAAACCAGAGGGTGAAATTCTCTTTAGCCACGCTCTTGTCTCTGGTGACAGCACCCCTGTGATGGTATTGTGGAATAAATAAGAGAGATTTATTTCACAGGCCCTCAGCACCTGGGAGGCCAAACAGAGAAGTTGTCTCTCAAAACAATCTTTGGGAATTGCTTTGGCAATAAAATCAACCCGAGTGCAGTTTAGATATCATTTTTGTGTGTGTGTGTGTGGAGTGTTGACACTCGCAGTGTAGCAGGTTTGTGTTTGATGTATTTTTGTTAACATGGGCGCTGATAAGATCTGCTCCCTCTTTCACACTGTTTGCCTGGAGAGGTAAAACAGGAAAAACACGGCTGGCTGAGCAGCCCGGTGGCAAACAGCTCGGAATTCCCATCCAGCAGCTCCTGCCCTCAGCAGGGCTGGGGAAAACTTCCACACCCAGAATTCCAGTCAGAACTCCACACTCCGAGCTCTGTCCTGGCCCTTGAGGGGCACAAATCAGCCTCTGTGCCACTCACACGGAGGGAAAATCCTGTTCAAAACAATCTCTACCTTTAATTTTTTTTTTTATTAGAGGCAACTTCTCAATATATACATTGATCACAACTACAGACCTGGTTAAGGGGCACAGGAATGTTAAAATATACTTGAATAAAGGGCACAGGAATATTGGAAAATCCCTGGATATGGGGCACATGAATATTGGAATATTCATAGATAAAGGGCACAGGAATTTTTGAATATTCATAAATAAGGGGCACAGGAATGTTGGAATATTCCTGAAATAAGGGGCACAGGAATATTGGAATATCCCTGAATAAGAGTCACAGCAATATTGGAATGTTCCTGGATAAGGGGCACAGGAATATTGGAATATTCCTGGATAAGGAGAACGGGAATTTTGGAATATCCCTGAATAAGGGGCACAGGAGTATTGGAATATTCATGGCTAAAGGGCCCAGGAATACTGGAATATTCATGGATAAGGGGCACAGGGATGTTGGAATATTCCTGGATAAAGTGCACAGGGATGTTGGAATACCCCTGGATAAGGGACACAGGAATATTGGAATATCCATGGAAAAGGGCACAGAAATATTGGAATTTTGCTGGATAAGGGGCACAGGAATTTTGGAATATTCCAGGATAAGGGTCCCAGGGATGCTGGAATATTGCTGGATAAGGGACCCAGCAATATGGGACTATCCTGGGATAAGGGGCACAGGAATATTGGAATTTTCCTGGATAAGGGGCCCAGGGATGCTGGAATATGGCTGGATAAGGGGCACAGGAATATTGGAATATCCCAGGACAAGGGGCACAGGAATATCCCTGGATAAAGTGCATGGGAATATTGGAATACCCCTGGATAAGGGTTCCAGGGACACCATACACCCCTGGACAGGGCCCAGCTGGCCATGCCGTGGCTCCAGGCCGTGCTGTCCCCTGGGCTGTCCCCTGTGCCCAGTGGGCCGCACACAGGAAGGAGAGGAGCTGCCTGAGGGAGCTCAGGAAGCAGAGCTGCTCGGTGACGTTAGGGAAGCCGTCCCTGGAAGATCCCTCCTGGAATATCAGCTCCACATTCCCAGATAATTCATAAATAATGCTGTGCCTTGGGAAGGGACAGAACAGCAGCACCAGAGCCGGGGCTCTGTGAAATGAGTGCTCAGCACTCTCTGATCTCACCCTGCCATTGTTCCTGGCCTGCCAGGCTGCTGATTACATTAATTCATTAATTACATCACGGCTATTCACAGCTGCAACAAACTGTTCTCCTGCTCCTGGGCCAACCAGGGAGGGGAGGGAAAGTTCCTCGATGGATTTTCTGGGGCTCTGAAGGCTGAGGGAAACCCCTGAGGTGCAGTGTGGGGTGGGAGCTGCAGAAAGGTGGGAATGGACCTTCCCTGCGCATCAGGACAGACACCCTGAGCCAGGGGAGCAGGAATTGCTAATTAGGCTGGCGCTGGTGTTTGATTGCCTCACAGCTCATTTGCATTAAAGCCCAGGGGCCTGCTGAGTTAGGGAGCAGGTTGGTTGCTGATTTCCAAAGGGAGAAGTGGGATATAAAATGTATTTTTTCAGCTGTCCCATCCCTGGCAGTGCCCAGGGCCAGGCTGGATGGGGCTGGGGCTCTCTGGTCCAATATATAAAAACATATATAAATCTAAAAAACCAACAATAAATTTTCTTTTACTAATACATAAACATAAATATAACATTTTAAATAAAATATATTATGTAAACCTATCTAATAATTCAAAATTCATTGAAACATGAAACATAAGTTAAACCAAATAATAATAAAAATGATTTAAAAATATTTTTTATTTAAAAATAAATTCCTGGATAAGGGGCACAGGAATATTGGAATATCCCAGGATAAAGTGAACAGGAATATTGGAATATTCATGGGCAAGGAGCACGGGAATGTTGAAATATCCCTGAATAATTTGGCACAGGAATGTTGCAATATCCCTGGATAGAGGGGCACAGCAATATTGGAATATCCCTGGATAAGGGGCACAGGAATATTGGAATAT
>NW_005054498.1:273415-273688 GCF_000277835.1 Geospiza fortis | reverse complement strand
ATATTCCTGAATAAAGGGGCACAGGAATATTGGAATATCCCTGGATAAAGGGGCACAGGAATATTGGAATATCCCTGGATAAGGGATATAGGAATATTGGAATATCCCTGGATAAGGGGCACAGGAATATTGGAACTATCCCAGGATAATCAGTTGGCTCAAACTGACCAAGAGCAGGGTTGGGTGGGATATTGGGAAGGAATTCCTGGCTGTGGGGTGAGGATGCCCTGGCACAGGTGCCCAGAGCAGCCGTGGCTGCCCCTCCCTCCCTGG
>NW_005054498.1:255157-258698 GCF_000277835.1 Geospiza fortis | reverse complement strand
AATATAAATATATAAATATACATACATATATATATACATATATATACATATATATCTATATATCTATATCTATATCTATATCTATATCTATATCTATATCTATATCTATATCTATATCTATATCTATATCTATATCTATATCTATATCTATATCTATATCTATATCTATATCTATATCTATATCTATATCTATATCTATATCTATATCTATATCTATATCTATATCTATATCTATATCTATATATATAAAATATAATTTTGTAACCCTGCAGTTCTTCAGTGTGTAACTCTAAACTCCATGTACAGTGAGAGCTGCTGCTTTCCCATTTTGGGCAGACACAACAATTCCTCTCCAGGCCTGGCAGTCAAGGACACCTCAGTGCCTCAGGCCCTGAGATGGAAACAAAAGTGAGTTGGGGGCAGCAAACCTGGGGTGAATGACTTCATTAGCTGGAGCTGTAATTGGAAAATTAATCTCCAAAATGGGCCAAGTTTATAAAAGTGTGCAAACCCATGACCTGTTGTCCATTTTGGGTGGACTTTTTCTGCCCTAAATGCACCTGAAGACAATTCAATAACCAAAACCACTTTTTATTCTCTTAATTTTGTCTGGCCTCTGTTTTAGGTAGTCCCAAAAAGGTATCAGCCCATCCTCAGGGCTTTTTGGGGTCATTATTGTGTTCAGATCACTTTCCCTTTGTTCCAGCACTCCTGGCGTTATTCCAGCACCTCTGAGGTCTCTTTTTATTCTCCTTAATTCAAACTTTCTTTCCCTCCCATGATCAGCCTTGAGGTTGCTCCCAAATCTCCCAAATTTAGACACCTGAGTGATGTTTTGGGTTTTTTTCCCCTTTTTTGTTGTTGTTGTTGTTATTTTTTTTTCCCTGTGGGAAACACCACTTTGTGCTCTTCGAAGACTTCACTTCCCGAAGTTCCTCTCATCCCGAGGTGATGGAGCTTAGCACCACATGGAATATTCCAGAAGAGGAATGCCACCAGCCTGAGCTCATGATTTGGGGCTGGGCAGGCCTTGGGAGTGATTTGGGCTTTCATTAATCACCTTTGGATTTGTGTTTGAATTTGGAAGGACTCTGGCTCTGAGCAAGTGATGCTGTAATTCCATTTTATTCAGTGAGAAAAGGAGTAAAAACAACCCATGAAAAATACAGGCTACAAAACAGGATAAGATAAATCTCCTACTGAGGCCGTGTACGTCGCTCTTGAATTTAATTTAATTTTGATGGCGATCATTTATCCAACTCCCAACTAATCTGGAGTGAATCAGGGCAGTAAATTTCAAACCAGAGGGTGAAATTCTCTTTAGCCACGCTCTTGTCTCTGGTGACAGCACCCCTGTGATGGTATTGTGGAATAAATAAGAGAGATTTATTTCACAGGCCCTCAGCACCTGGGAGGCCAAACAGAGAAGTTGTCTCTCAAAACAATCTTTGGGAATGGCTTTGGCAATAAAATCAACCCGAGTGCAGTTTAGATATCATTTTTGTGTGTGTGTGTGTGGAGTGTTGACACTCGCAGTGTAGCAGGTTTGTGTTTGATGTATTTTTGTTAACATGGGCGCTGATAAGATCTGCTCCCTCTTTCACACTGTTTGCCTGGAGAGGTAAAACAGGAAAAACACGGCTGGCTGAGCAGCCCGGTGGCAAACAGCTCGGAATTCCCATCCAGCAGCTCCTGCCCTCAGCAGGGCTGGGGAAAACTTCCACACCCAGAATTCCAGTCAGAACTCCACACTCCGAGCTCTGTCCTGGCCCTTGAGGGGCACAAATCAGCCTCTGTGCCACTCACACGGAGGGAAAATCCTGTTCAAAACAATCTCTACCTTTAATTTTTTTTTTTATTAGAGGCAACTTCTCAATATATACATTGATCACAACTACAGACCTGGTTAAGGGGCACGGGAATGTTAAAATATACTTGAATAAAGGGCACAGGAATATTGGAAAATCCCTGGATATGGGGCACAGGAATATTGTAATATTCATGGATAAGTGGCACAGGAATATTGAAATATTAATGAATAAGGGGCATAAGAATTTTGGAATATCCCTGGATAAGGGACACAGGAATATTGGAATACCCCTGGATAAGGGATGCAGGAATATTGGAATTTTGCTGGATAAGGGGCCCAGGAATATTGGAATATTCATGGATAAGGGGCACAGGAATGTTGGAATATTCCTGAATAAGGAGCACAGGAATATTGGAATATTCCTGGATAATGAGCACAGGAATGTTGGAATATTCCTGGATAAGGGGCCCAGGAATATTCCTGGATAAGGGACACAGGAATATTGTCATATGGATAAGGAACATAGGAATATTGGAATATCCTGGGATAAGGTGCCCAGTAATGTTGGAATACCCCTGGAGAAGGGTCCCAGGGATGCTAGGATATTGCTGGATAAGGGATCCAGCAATATTGGACTTTCCTGGGATAAAGGGCCCAGGAATATTGGAATACCCCTGGATAAGGGGCACAGGAATATTGGAATATCCCAGGACAAGGGGCACGGGAATATCCCTGGATAAAGTGCATGGGACTATTGGAATACCCCTGGATAAGGGTTCCAGGGACACCATACACCCCTGGACAGGGCCCAGCTGGCCATGCCGTGGCTCCAGGCCGTGCTGTCCCCTGGGCTGTCCCCTGTGCCCAGTGGGCCGCACACAGGAAGGAGAGGAGCTGCCTGAGGGAGCTCAGGAAGCAGAGCTGCTCGGTGATGTTAGGGAAGCTGTCCCTGGAAGATCCCTCCTGGAATATCAGCTCCACATTCCCAGATAATTCATAAATAATGCTGTGCCTTGGGAAGGGACAGAACAGCAGCACCAGAGCCGGGGCTCTGTGAAATGAGTGCTCAGCACTCTCTGATCTCACCCTGCCATTGTTCCTGGCCTGCCAGGCTGCTGATTACATTAATTCATTAATTACATCACGGCTATTCACAGCTGCAACAAACTGTTCTCCTGCTCCTGGGCCAACCAGGGAGGGGAGGGAAAGTTCCTCGATGGATTTTCTGGGGCTCTGAAGGCTGAGGGAAACCGCTGAGGTGCAGTGTGGGGGGGCCCCTGAGGTGCAGTGTGGGGTGGGAGCTGCAGAAAGGTGGGAATGGACCTTCCCTGCGCATCAGGACAGACACCCTGAGCCAGGGGAGCAGGAATTGCTAATTAGGCTGGCGCTGGTGTTTGATTGCCTCACAGCTCATTTGCATTAAAGCCCAGGGGCCTGCTGAGTTAGGGAGCAGGTTGGTTGCTGATTTCCAAAGGGAGAAGTGGGATATAAAATGTATTTTTTCAGCTGTCCCATCCCTGGCAGTGCCCAGGGCCAGGCTGGATGGGGCTGGGGGTCTCTGGTCCAGGGGAGATGTCCCTGCCCATGGCAGGGCTGGAAGAAAATGATCTTTAAGGTCCTTTCCAACCCAAAGCATTCCGTGATTTTCAGCTTTAGGATGTGTCCCAGCTGTAGCAGCTTTAGGAATTGAAACTGCAGGAGCTTGAGCAGAAGTGGAGACTCTTCTGTCCT
>NW_005054498.1:239925-255146 GCF_000277835.1 Geospiza fortis | reverse complement strand
TGCTGAATATCAAAATACAAATGGCTCTCAGCTGCAGGGACACAACCTGCACCAGGAATTTCCAGGCACGAGGAGGGGATGGCGGTGGCCCAGCTGCCCCATTCCAGTGTGGGATTGTGCTGCTTTTCTCACATTAAATAGCTTATTAACCAATATCAGAAATTTAAAACATACAACTCTACAAAAATAACAAAACTCTAATAAAAAAGCATATATAAATAATATATAACATATATAAATACAATATACCATATATAAAAACATATATAAATCTAAAAAACCAACAATAAATTTTCTTTTACTAATACATAAACATAAATATAACATTTTAAATAAAATATATTATGTAAACCTATCTAATAATTCAAAATTCATTGAAACATGAAACATAAGTTAAACCAAATAATAATAAAAATGATTTAAAAATATTTTTTATTTAAAAATAAATTCCTGGATAAGGGGCACAGGAATATTGGAATATCCCAGGATAAAGTGAACAGGAATATTGGAATATTCATGGGCAAGGAGCACGGGAATGTTGAAATATCCCTGAATAATTTGGCACAGGAATGTTGCAATATCCCTGGATAGAGGGGCACAGCAATATTGGAATATCCCTGGATAAGGGGCACAGGAATATTGGAATATCCCTGGATAAGGGGCACAGGAATATTGGAATATTCCTGAATAAAGGGGCACAGCAATATTGGAATATCCCTGGATAAGGGGCACAGGAATATTGGAATATCCCTGGATAAAGGGGCACAGCAATATTGGAATATCCCTGGATAAGGGATATAGGAATATTGGAATATCCCTGGATAAGGGGCACAGGAATATTGGAATATCCCTGGATAAGGGGCACAGGAATATTGGAATATTCCTGAATAAAGGGGCACAGCAATATTGGAATATCCCTGGATAAAGGGGCACAGGAATATTGGAATATCCCTGGATAAGGGATATAGGAATATTGGAATATCCCTGGATAAGGGGCACAGGAATATTGGAATATCCCTGGATAGAGGGGCACAGCAATATTGGAATATCCCTGGATAAGGGATATAGGAATATTGGAATATCCCTGGATAAAGGGGCACAGGAATATTGGACTATCCCAGGATAATCAGTTGGCTCAAACTGACCAAGAGCAGGGTTGGGTGGGATATTGGGAAGGAATTCCTGGCTGTGGGGTGAGGATGCCCTGGCACAGGTGCCCAGAGCAGCCGTGGCTGCCCCTGCATCCCTGGAATGTCCGAGGCCAGGCTGGGCTTGGAGCAGCCTGGGACGGTGGGAGGACAGACCAGAAGCAGGAGGATTGGCTGTGAGCAGCAGGAAAAGTCCCTTTGCAACAAAAAGAGTGAGAGGAAGGAAGGAAAGGAAAGAAGGAAGAGCCTTAATGCTGTCCTGCAATGGATTTATTTAGGTTTTGTGGGTGGTGGATTTTGTTTTAAGGAACAAGCCTTGGAGCCAATCCCAAAGCAGCCCTGAAGGTTCTGACTTGTCACATTTGTGGTCTCGGAGCTGAAACCCTTCCAGGGTTACACAACAATGACTAAAACTGGAAACCTTTCAGATCATTTCCAAAATGAAGCAGAAAACTGAGGTGATGGCTAAAGCAACACTGCAGAGAGAGAGAGAGAGACACCACTTTGAGTGTGGGGGTGAGAGGGATTATTACCCATTTAAGAGAGACCCAATTTAATTTGGAGGTTTGGGGTTGTTTTCTTTTTGATTGGATCTCAGAACAGAATTATCCTGGAAGCCATATCTTCACATTGTTTTGCTTAATGTTTTACAAACAGGCTGTTGAGTGAAGTTGTCACCGAACAAAAATTCACCCCTATTGTTTACACAATGGGAAAAGGGAGTCATAAAAGGGGTGTAGCAGCAATTTGTTAGGTATTAGGTTACGGTGCAAGAGGGATTATCCTCACAAAACACTGAGTCCTGAACTCCAAATATCGGGATTAAATTGACAATTACATCCAGTGGAAGCCTTTGAAAGGCTCAGCTTGAAGCTCGAGGCTTTGGAGTGCCTGTTCTGAGCCGAGCTGACAGTCAGGAGCTGGAGTTGTTCTGGCACAGCTGCTCTGCTCAAGAGGAACTACATGAAAATAGAAATGTGATAAGAAAATCCGCTCCTACTGGTGTTTGCTTTGTGGCAGCTCTTCAGTGGGTAAAAGTGGGTGCTGGGTTTGTTCCTGGTTCTGCCACTGCACTCCTCTATGACCTTTGAGATACAGGAATTTCCTCCTGTGTCTGGTTGGGGTGAAATTTTTAAAGTGTTATCAGTTTGGGGGTTCAGTGTGGAGCCCCTGAACACAGATCTCTGCAGCACTTCTGTATCTCCCTGAGCATTTCAGCATCCAGCCCAGTAAAATCCAGGCCTTGGCTCAGATAATTACCAATTATTCTGGTTTCAGACCTCTGATACATTTATTCTTTAGAACAACTCTCTGCCATTTAAATAAATCTTTTGAGATTTCTGTATTTCTGCCTTCCTACCGCCCTGCCTGGCTTGGCTGCTTTATTTTTATGTCTGACAAACCTTCATTTGAAGGAGGGAAACACATTTATAAGAGCAGAGAGCAAACAAAACTTCAGCTGTGCTGCAGTGCAAGGGGAGGCTCATGATGTGCACAAACATGCCCAGAAATCCAGGAAAAAACCCACAGAAAGTAAAAGCAAGGCAGAAAAGGGGGAGGGTTTATGTGTCAGTGTTAGAGGAAGGTGAAAACGCTTCCTGGCAACATCTGAGAGTCATTTGCAACAACAGATCCCTGAGCTTTAGTGAGTAGAGAATGCTTTTAAATCCTCCCCCACCCCCTTTGTTAATCTTTACCAGGTAACAGGACCTCTCATGGAATCGTGGGGCTTTCTTAGGGATGTGTCAAATATTCCCAGTCTGGAACATCAGGCTTTTGAAACGACCCTGAGGTTGAAGGTCACAGTCAGGTTGGGACTCTGTGGCCCTTGGTAATAATTTGGTGATAATCAGATTCTGCTGAGTGTTCCGCAGAATTCAGAATGCCTCAGCAGAGGGAGGGACAAACAGCTGGGTTCCCAAACTCCCTGGGCTGGCCTGGGACAGGGAAATCACGTTTCTGCTCCATGGTGTCCCCAGGAACGAGGGACAGACCCTACAACTGATTTACATAATCCAGGAGCACAATTTGATTCACATAATCCAGGAGCACCCAAGGGTGGGCCTGGACCTGAATGTTCTGAGCAACATCAACGTCAGAGAGTTATTAATTATGATGCATGATTATTGATTATTAATTATTATTGTTGTTATTATTCCACTTGAGAGACTTGAAGAGGTGCCCTTGAAAAGTGCATTTTTGGATTATGTTTAAACACACCCAAAATACTGGGCAGGAGTGGCTGAGGAGGCTCTTTCCAGAGATTTTGGGTCACCTGGGGCAGTGTCCACTGTAATTTGGGGTTTTAGGTAACCTGGGGCAGTGTCCACTGTGTAGTTTGGGGTTTTAGGTCACCTGGGGTAGTTCCCATGGAGCAGTTTGGGGTTTTGGGTGACCTGGGGCAGTGTCCACTGTATAATTTGGGATTTTGGGTCACCTGGGGCAGTGCCCATTGTGTAATTTGGGGTTTTAGGTAACCTGGGGCAGTGTCCACTGTGTAGTTTGGGGTTTTAGGTCACCTGGGGTAGTTCCCATGGAGCAGTTTGGGGTTTTGGGTGACCTGGGGCAGTGTCCACTGTATAATTTGGGATTTTGGGTCACCTGGGGCAGTGCCCATTGTGTAATTTGGGGTTTTAAGTAACCTGGGGCAGTGTTCACTGTATAATTTGGTATTTTGGGTGACCTGGAGCAGTGTTCAATGTGTAATTTGGGATTTGGGGTCACCTGGGGCAGTGTCCACTGTGTAATTTGAGGTTTTAGGTAGCCTGGAGCAGTGTCCACTCTGCAGTTTGGGGTTTTAAGTCACCTGTAGCAGTCCCCACTGTGCAATGCCAAATGCCTCTGAGAAATCCAAGTTTTAACAAAACCAAGAAAGCTTAACTCGGGTCCTTGGAGCAATCCGTGTCTCTTAGCCCTGCTCTGCACTGGTTCTTTTTTGCTCCATCCAGCTCCAGGGCTGGATTTTTGGTTTTGGTTTAGGGAGCTCTACATCACATTCCCTTTCTTATTGCAGACTTTGGTTTGTTTTGGGAAGTCCCAACCTGTTCCCTGGCTTCCTGTACCAGCCAAAAACCCATCTCAGACACCCACTGGAATATTTCTATACATACAGCTTGTGCTTAGGAGAAACCCTGTGTAGAATCAGAGTTCCCCAAACACCTCCACATCAAAATTGTCTCCTGGTTGTGGCAGATAACCAGAAAATCAGAGTGGCCCTTACCCCATTGCTGTGTGTGCCACCATCCAAGGTTCTCCCCACCAAAATCCGAAGGTGGTGCCAGTGAAACACAATTTTGGAAATGTGAAGATTTTCTGATGGTGACAGCAGAGAGTGGGATCCACTCAGGAGCCTCTGATTTGTAAATCTGAGTCCCTTTTAGAGTGCTGGGTTGTTTGGGAGTACTTTCAAGGAGCTCTGGTTTGGAGCAGCCAATACGAAAAGCAGTACAATCATGGGATATGGAGTTGGGAGGGATGAAGGATCATCCAGTGAAGCTCCTGGCCCTGACACCCCAAAATCCCACCCTGGGCATCCTTGGCAGAGCTGTCCAAACATTCCTGGAGCTCTGGCACCCTCAGGGCTGTGCCCATTCCCTGGGGAGCCTGGGCAGTGCCCAGCACCCTCAGGGGGAAGAACCTTTCCCAAAATCCAACAAAACCTCCCCTGACCCAGCTCCAGCGTTCCCTGGGTCCTGCCCCTGTCAGAGGAGAGAGGTTGGAGCTGCCCCTCAACACAAAGCCCTACAAATGTTTTTATTTAAGGTCATATTGGCTCCTGATTGCTGTTCACTACATTTTCACACCTCACGTTCTGAGGTCCTTAAAAAAAAAAAAAAACAACAACCAAAAAAACCAACCCTCAACAGTTTCCAGTTTTTGTTTGTTGTTAAACACAACTTTGAGAATGTTGGGTCAAGTGTCTTCAATAGAGCAGGCTGCAGTGTTTGTTTAAAACTCTGAGCAAAGCAAGTCATATGAATGTTTCCAAAGACCCTATTCCAAGAAGTATTTTTGGAAGCATTAATGTTGTGTTTTTTAATGAAGGCCACATTCTGAGGCTACGACACCATATGTCACATTCATTTCTGGACTGGAAAAAAAAAAAAGAGAAAAAAAAAAAAAGAAATGGAAACTATGTTTGGCTTTTAAGTGTTTTTGGATGAATGTCTCCGCATGCTTGTCATTGTTCCTTGGATGAGGGGAGAGTTCTTGGGCTGTTAATCCAGTCCATCCAATATATTTTACACTCCTGGGCCTGACTCTCCTCTGCCTGGAAGTCTGTGCAGTCATTTCTGCTCAGGCAAAGGGAGTGAGGACCTGAGGAAAAGAATTCCCCTAGGAAAGCTGGTTTTTCTGAAATTCACTATTCTTAAATTCATTTTCCATGGATTTCTTGGCTCCACTGAAAACCTACATCTGAACCCTGAAACCAACTTAAAGGTGGGAAAAGAGCTTGTCATTTTTCCATCAAAAACTTGCAGTTTCTGGAAGAATAATGACAGGTTTCCCACAAAAACATTAGGTTTGGTTTTTCTTTTTTTTTTCCTTTAAGAATATGAGTTAGAAGCACAAAATTAGCAAAAAATTGGAATTTTTCTGCTGTGTCCCCATCCCTTCTGACTGGTTTGTGTGTTAATGGCTGGGATGCCATGAAATGAGCTGGAGACCTGCAGGAAAAGGATTTGCCTTTTTAAATGTCGTGGTTTTTATTGGATTTCAGGTGATGAGGTCTCAATTTCTAACATAATTCTTATTCTTGGTCACTGAATATGGCCCAGGACTGGCCCTGCTCAGTTCCTCTCTGCTCTGACAGAGGAATCTCCTAATCCACATCACTTCCTAAATCTGTGTCACCCACAACCTCCATGAACACCCTCCCTGTTTGTTCCAAACTCATTAATCAAGATTTAAATATTTTTGGCAGCCGGATATTTTTTTGTTTGCTTTAAGGAAGGATTTCAGAGGCTTTCCAGGACCTCAGAGGGATTTCTTCTTTTCATTTGAAATGTAAATAATTTTCTCCAAATTGAACAAACATGCCACTGTAGCACCAGCTCAGTCAAGTTCACTTCACAAGAGCAGGTTTTTCTGGAACATAAATAATGATGGATGATCGTGTGTTTGATACATTTTTTGATTAAAACATACCAGCACTGAATTTCCCTGCCCATGTGATTGAAGTTTTACCTCTAAATAAGGGGATTTCCCTATATTTTTTTTTCCTAAAGGAGGAAAACAAGGAAAATTGCAAAAAGCAATTAATTACTTCTGATATTTGGCCAAATTTAAGTGGTTTGTGCCATTTGTGACTTCTCAGGGAAGCTCATCCTGCTTTTAATGTTGCTTCATGGGATCATTAAAGGAGTTACTCACAATAGGGTCACCACAAAGGTTTGGATTTCTCTTTTCATCTACAGACCAAATTTTAGGGTTGATAGGGACATTTCTAACTGGTTGAATTTGTAGCTGCCTCGTATTTCCAGGCCTGCTTTTGAGCAAAGATGTGTGATGGATGTCACAGCCTGTACCCTTCCAAAAATTACCCATGATGGAAATTTTTAAGCCACCTGGGGCAGTCCCCACTGTGCAATGCCAAATGTCTCTGAGAAATCCAAGTTTTAACAAAACCAAGAGAGGTTAGCTCAGGTCCTGGGAGCAATCCTTGTGTCTTATCCTTGCTCTGCAGTGGTTCTTTTTTGCTCCATCCAGCTCCAGGGGTAAATGGGATCAGATCTGGAAATCCAAATAAAACCAGATTTTCTCCTTTATTTCACAGATTTCCAATGAACAAAGAGAACAACTCCTGGGACCTTCTGTAAGCTGAGGCAGAGATGAGGAAGATGAATGACCAAAGTGGCTGCTACAGGCCCGTAAATATCCAGGGGAACAAAGTCAGCTACCGCGGCACCTGCGGGGACAGCCCGGAAAAGGAGGTGAAAAGGCTGCAGAAGAGATTCCTCCACAAGGATGGCAGCTGCAACGTCTACTTCAAGCACATCTTCGGGGAGTGGGAGAGCTACGTGGTGGACATTTTCACCACGCTGGTGGACATCAAGTGGCGCCACATGTTTGTGATTTTCTCCCTGTCCTACGTGCTCTCGTGGCTGTTCTTCGGCCTGGTGTTCTGGCTGATTGCCGTCCAGCACGGGGACCTGTTCAGCGACGAGGGGGTCACCCCCTGTGTGGCAAACGTGCACAGCTTCACGGGAGCCTTCCTGTTCTCCCTGGAGACCCAGACCACCATCGGGTACGAGCTGTTGTTCCTTTGAGGGCCCTTGGTTGGCCCCGTAAGTTGTTTGTTTGGTGGTAGCAGCAGGCAGGCAAGGAGACTCCACACGGCTCTGAGGTGCTCATTAGATGAGGGTTTTTGGGGGTCCCATCCCCAATATTGGGGTTTCTGAGGGAGAAGAGGGGAAGGGGGAGAGAGGGAGAAAAGGGCCAAGAGAGCCTGGTCTGCCTCGCACAGCTTGACAGGGAAATTCAAAGTGGGTGCAGAATAAGACTTGGCCAATGGGATTACAGATCCATGATACCTCAGGGGAGGATCACAGGCTTGGAATAAATTGTAGATTATCGAAGGGTGAGACAGAGCATACAATTTAAATAAATGCAACGCCACAATTCACCCTCTTTTCGTTAGAAAGAAAATATGAAAATGCATGAAGAGAAATAAGTGCCAAGAGGGTGTTTGTGGTCTCACTTAAAAAGAAACCTTTACAAAGGTTTCCATTGGTTTCCAAAGGTTACAAAGGTTTCCATTTAACTCAAATGTACCACCACAGGTACGGCTACCGCTGCGTGACCGAGGAGTGCTCGCTCGCCATCCTCATGGTGATCCTGCAGTCGGTGCTGAGCTGCATCATCGACACCTTCATCATCGGGGCGGCCTTGGCCAAGATGGCCACGGCCCGCAAGAGGGCCCAGACCATCCGTTTCAGCTATTACGCCGTGGTTGGGCTGAGGGATGACAAATTCTGCCTGATGTGGCGCATCGGGGACTTCCGGCCCAACCACATGGTGGAGGGCTCGGTGCGCGCGCAGCTGCTGCGCTACAAGGAGGACAAGGAGGGCAGGATGACCATGGAGTACCGCGACCTGAAGCTGCTCAATGACCAGATCATCCTGGTCACACCTGTCACCGTCGTCCACGAGATCGACAGCGACAGCCCCTTGTACGGCCTGGACCGCAAAGCTCTGGCCAAGGACAACTTTGAGATCTTGGTGACGTTCGTCTACACGGGCGACTCCACGGGGACGTCCCACCAGTCGCGC
This sequence comes from Geospiza fortis, assembly GCF_000277835.1. Lineage (NCBI taxonomy): Eukaryota > Metazoa > Chordata > Aves > Passeriformes > Thraupidae > Geospiza > Geospiza fortis. The sequence continues at coordinate 246,726 of NW_005054498.1, read as the reverse complement.
AGCTCCTACGTGCCCAGAGAGATCCTGTGGGGCCACAGGTTCAACGACGTGCTGCACGTCAAGAAGAAGTACTACAAGGTGGACTGCTTGCAGTTCGAGGAGACCACGGAGGTGTACGCCCCTCACTGCAGCGCCATGCAGCTGGAGCAGAAGGAGCAGGAGTGGAGCCGCGCCGAGAAGACGCGGGAGAAGCAAGCGGAGAAGTCAGCCCTGGAGATCAAGTACGGCCAAAAGTCCCTCAGCGCCGTTGCCCTCGTCAGCAGCTGTGAGGACCCTGAAGAGCCGGTGACAGCTTCCAGCCAGCCTCCTGGAGAGGTTTCCTACAGGAAAGCAGCTGTGACCTTGAGCAGGCTCTCCATAGAGTCCCAAATCTGACTTTTCCTGCTGTTGGAACCCCTCCCAACAAACTGTCCCCTCGTAGCTCCTCGGATGCAAACAATGAACTCGTGTACAGCAGTGTTTGTATCCCAGACCTCGCTGCCAGCGTGCCCACACTGTCACACGCTCTGTCACACCCTGTCACACCCTGCTGGGCTGCCAGGGACACCTGTGGGCACAAGGGAGCAGCTGCCACTTGGGATGCCCAGAGAGCCCCTCGAGCAAACCCTCTGTGACCCTTCCTCCCCTGCAGGGACTGGGGCTGGCTGTCCCCAGGGACACAGAATGACCTCGGCAGGGCACACAAACCATGCCCTGGGCCCTCTGGGTTTCAAAGCTGCCTCAGCGGTTTGGAAAGTCCATTCCCAGTCTCTCCAGGAGGTTCTGAAGCTCCATTTTCCCAACAAATGATTCCTCAGGTGCAGCCTCATCCCAGAGCTCCTCTGTGGAATCTATGGGGCTGTTCTTTGTAGGACAAGGGAATAAGTGACCCCAGTGTTCCTGGGTGGCTTTGGACACGTGCTCACACCCTGCCCAGTCCTGTGGGATCCTCAGTGGGATCCTGGAGAGCTTTCATTCCCTAATCATGAGCCATTCCCTGGGGTACTGCTCCCTCAGCACCTGGAGGGATGCAGGAGGTAAAAAAAAAAAAAAAAAATCAGAACAAGACCTCCAGTTTTAAATCAGCAAAATCAGGTTGAGCCTTGAGGAGATCATGTCTGGAGTGAGATGTGCAATGTTTTATATCAAATCCTCTTTCATTTCATTTCGCCTTTCCTCTTAGCGTGTTGCACTTCCTTGCAAAGACAAGGATCAATCTGGAGAACAAACAGGGCGATTTTGTCAAAATGAAAAATGCTTGTCTCGGTTGGCTGTGTAAAAACGATCCTTCATGGAGAAATCCAACAACTCCTCTGTGGGCTCAAGCTGGGAAAAAAAGGAAAACGCTCTGAAGGTGTGTGTGACGTGGAAGTTCCTGCTCTGCACATCTCTGTAATTATCCAGTGAGCAATGCCTCATCATGCTTTTTGCCCCTGATGATTGCAGTTCATTTGCATTGTGTTTAATTACCCTGCAAACGTAAAATAATCGTACTGGAGCTTGGGGGGTTGATCTCGCCTGCCTTTAACAGCAGAGAAATTCAGTGTTTGGCTGCTCTCTGTGGTTACTGGAGCTCTTCTGTCTCCACAGGGGAGTTCACTCCACCTTCCCCAGGTTTTTGGGGGGCTGAGGGCAGCAGGATGAGTTTTTCCTGGAAGTGTTCATCCCCCTCCATTTATTGCTGAAGGAGATGAAACGGCTGCTGTGGAAATGCTGGCTAACTTTAGGCTGCTAAAATTAGCTCTGACGAGTCATTCACATCACTCTGACTAATTAATTGGGTTTTTATGAGCTCATCACGTTTAATGAAGAAAAAATAGCCTGCTAAGTGTTTTGGGTTTTTTTTTTTCCCTGCAATTTACTCCATGTAGTAGTGGGATTTCTGGATTATTTTAATGTATTTCTCTTTTGCTAGCACTTGTCTCTGGATAAATATGATCCCTTTAGGTAAAGCGGAAGCCTGGGGGGTGTTAGTTATTCCAAAAGTCATTAATTAGCCTATTTTATGTGCTGATTCATCAGCAGCAACCACTTATAAGTGCAGTAAAAACCATCGTCTTGTATCCTGGATTTAAACACTGGCAGACATGGGGGAAATAGTCTAGAAAAAAATGGAAAGGAATGTAAGAAAATGTAGGAAAATGTGGAAGGGTCTCAGTACTTTTCTGTGGTGTTGGAAAAAACACCACTGGGATTGAATAAAATAGAATATCACCCTCCAGACATGGGAATTAACCCTTCCACTGCCCTCAGACCCTGCCTGGGATGCTTTTATTTAATGCTTTCCCCTTTTTGGGAAAGATGAGGAGCAATTGGGATGCGTGGAAAAGCTGTCAGCGAGGAAGGAGGGAAGTGGCTCACGGTGTTTCAGTCCTAAAAAGGGTTGGGAGGCAAAGAGCTCCCGAACACAGAAATTGGTTTTTGGAAGGGGAGGAAATCTGGGGCTGGGAGAGGATGGGACAGGAAAAGATGGGATTAAGCTGGGGGGAAAAGGAGGGAAATAATCAGGAAACACTTAACGAGGGCCAGCCTGGAACTTGCCAAGCCTCCTGCTCTGTGATCCCGTGATTTCCACCCACAGGGCACGGGATGTCCCGCGTGGGCACAGCTGCACTGCTGGCTCTGCAGGAGCTCACCCTCGGTGTTTGCTGCACCACAGAGTAAAGGCACTCAGAGAGGTGAGGTATCGCTGAGATAAGTGACCACAGTGCCCACGTTCCTTCCCAAAGTGCCAATCGCAACCAAAATGCCCCCATTCCTTCCCAAGGTGCCACTTGTGACCAAAATGCCCCCATTCCTTCCCAAGGTGCCAATCATAACCAAAATGCCCCGTTCCTTCCCAAGGTGCCACTTGTGACCAAAATGTCCCCATTCCTTCCCAAGGTGCCAATTGTGACCAAAATGCCTCATTCCTTCCCAAAGTGCCAATCGTGACCAAAATGTCCCCATTCCTTCCCAAGGTGCCAACTGTGACCACAGTGCCCACGTTCCTTCCCAAGGTGCCAATTGTGACCAAAATGCCTCATTCCTTCCCAAAGTGCCACTTGTGACCAAAATGCCCCCGTTCCTTCCCAAGGTGCCAATTGTGACCAAAGTGCCCCGTTCCTTCCCAAAGTGCCAATCGTAACCAAAATGCCTGCGTTCCTTCCCAAAGTGCCAATTGTGACCACAATGCCCCCTTCCTTCCCAAGGTGCCAATTCCAGGTGCAGCTCCCCTTGTGAAGCCGAGGAGCTCAGCTGCCTTCTCCTTCCCAAGTTCTCTTCCCTGTGAGCCTCTGGAAAAAAAAAAAATTCCTTTGGAATGGCTTTGCTGGAAGAGAAAGCCCCAGGAATCTGATTTAGGGATTTGTCCTGTGTGTTTTGGCACGGAGAGATACAAATAACAAATACAAACACATGAGTGTGGCTGGTAAGGTGTGCCCGGGTCAGGAAGAAACTTCTCACCCAGGCATGTAATTCATAAAAAGCCACTTTCTATTTTCTTCTACTTTTATCTCCTTTTTATCCATCTTTAACCTCTGATCCCAGCCCGTGCTGGAGACACGATGCTGGGGAACCACTGCTCTCAACCAGCCTGGGTTTTTTTTCTGTTTGTTACTTTAATTTCATTTATCCCAGTACAAACACCATGTATAATAATGATGAATAGCAATGCGTGCAGCTCTTCCTTTTTTTTTTTTTTTTTTAATAAATAAAGACATCAAAATAAAGAACATTTTCCTCTGCCACACACCTTGTGAGAGCACATTGGGCTTTTCTTCTCTTCAGCTACAAGTTTTAAGCGTCCCTATCCAGTTTCTCTGGGCAGCCTGTGACAGGAGCTCACCACCTTCACAGGGAATAATTTCTTCCTAATTCCTCATCCATCCCTGCCCTCTGCCAGTGGGAGCCATTCCTCGTGTCCTGTCCCTCTGTCCCTTGTCCCCAGTCCCTCTCCAGCTCTCCTGGAGCCCCTTTAGGCCCTGAAAGATGCTCTGAGGTTTCCCTGGAAGCTTCTCCTTTCCAGGTTTATATTTATGTGGGCCCTGTGTTCTGGTGGAGCCAGTTCTTAATCCTTCCTCCCTAGGAAAGATTCCTGCAGGACACTGGGAACAATGGGAAAATAGGATAAATAGATAAATAGGATCAATGGGAGGGAGGCTCTTCCTCCCCCATCTCCTCTTTCTCAATGCGCATTTCCCAGGGATTTTTTCCCATGACCATTGTAGGGCTGAGCAATAAAAAAAAGCAAATGAGACTCCCAAAAACCCAACCAAAGGAACAACATGTGCATCCCCAGCAGGAACCTGAGCCTCCAGTCATTCCCAATTAATCTCAGGAAAGTTCCCACCGGCCGAAAGGGAAGAACCTGGATATATTTTGGGCTGTTCCATGGTGAAACAACAGGGCTCTTCCAGAGCCTTGAACATCTCCTTGGGGCTTCCAAAAGCCGATTCCTGCGGCTGGGGGTCAGCAGCCCCTTCCCCGGCCCCCCCAAGAGGCAGGAATTGGAATTTCTGTGTGAAAGTTGCTCACCCCATCCTCGATTTTCCACAAAATTTACCAGCTGAAGCAAAATTCTAACAAACCACCCTGCGGTGGCCTCCTGACTCATGATTAAAACTTCACCCTGGTTATTTTCCCTTGGAAAGCAGCACCGTTGTTCCGGGTCAAGATTCATTTATGTCAAAGGGAGTATAATAAGAGATTATTATATCATTTATTTTTCCAGCCTTGCTCACCACCATTCATTAGGGCAGCTGGCATCTCCTTCCCCGTTATCATGTGTCATTTAGTGCATAGTTCTTGTGAAGTTGGGTTTCAGATGTGGGACAGGATATATCCCCTTGTTTATCCCTTGTTTCTCACACGCTGTGCAGGAGGTCTGAGCTCGCTTCAGGAAATAACAGGTACCTTTCAGGGCATCAGAAATGTTGTGTAGGAGGGAGAAAAATACTGCTTGTAAGCTTTTTTTGTCCCTTAAATCTTTGCTGGTTGGAGCTGGGAACCTGCAAACAGAAGGAGTTGGTGGCTGTGGTGGGCAGGAGAGGCCCAAAGCAGGGAAAAGGAAGAGGCATCTGACAACAGAGTCACTTCCAGGCAGACGAGGGGAAGTGTGACAGAGCCAGGCTGAAACAAGAAGTTGAAAGTTCTCATCTGGGCTGAAAAATGTGGATTGGTGTTTTTTATGTCTCAGGTTTGAGCTTTTCTATTTTACAGAAAAAAATTTTCAGGTTCTGTGCTGCTTTAGTGTGTGGCTCTGGGCTCACATGATGGGATGGTGAGCTCTGTGCACAGAGCAGGGAGACAAAACAATTCCTGCTCCAGCTGGGCACCAAGGACAAATGATCCAAATCTCAGCCCAGGAGCACAAACCCCGTGGGCTGGAGAGAGAAAAACAAGCAGGGTGGGACTGGATGGGCTAAAGCTGGAATGGGACAATGAACTGCAAGATGCAAATGGAGCAGAACTGATCCCAGGGAGAGACCCCGTGCCCGGCCGTGCATTTTGGGGCCATTTTGGTTCATCTTGGGTGCAGCCCTGGCTGGGCTCTGGTGCTGCCCAAGGTGGATCCATGGAGGAGATGCTTTGAATAAATCCCTGCTTTATTCTGTACCTCTGCCCAGCCTCTGCTCCAGCTCAGCCCTCTCAAGGCATAATTTTCATGGGGTTTAAAAATCCCAGCACAGGAGCTGCTCCCAGGATTTCCAGGATTTTGTGAGGTCAGTCCTGGTGGCTGAGGAGCTGCTGGGGATGGACACTGAGCAATGTCAGTGTGAGATTGGGCAGTTCTGCTTTGGGCTCGTGCTGCTCCCTGGAAAGCCAGGAGGGTTTGGATCCCTGATGTCGACACCTCTCAATGTTTTCTTCAGGCCAAGCAATGCAAAGTTACCTTGGGCTGTCAAAAATGCACAAGGATTCCCCACCCAGGTGTGTCATGGACTCACGGAATGGTTTGGGGTGGAAGGGAGCTCAAAGTTCATCCAGGGCCACCCCTGCCATGGGCAGGACACCTTCCACAGAGCTGGGTGCTCCAGCCTGGCCTTGGGCACTTCCAGGGATGGGGCAGCTGCAGCTCATGGGGGGTTTGTCCCAAATATCTAAATCTCCCCTCTTTCAGTTTTAAACTTTTATGCCTTTTCCTACCGCTGTCTTCCCATGTTACAAGCAACTCTCCCTGTTTTTCACCATCTCCCTTTAGAGTCGGGACCAACCCAAACCCAAAATACCATCCCAATCCCTGTCCCAATCCCAATCCTGGTCCCTATCCCTGTGCTGTTCCAGATCCCCATCTCTATCCCCATCCTGATCCTGATCCCTGTACTGATTCCGATCCTGATCAATCCAATCCCTATCCCGGTCTCTGTGCTGATCCCAATCTCAATCCCAATCCCGATCCCGATCCTGATCCCGATCCCAGTGCTGATCCCAATCTTGATCCTGGTCCCGATCCCGATCCCAATCCCTGTCCTGATCCCAGTCCTGATCCCAATCCCAATTCTGATCCTGATCCCGATCCCAGTGTTGATCTCGATCCCAATCCCAATCCTGGTCCCGCTGCTGATCCTGATCCCAATCCCAATCCCAATCCCATTCTGATCCCTTTCCAATCCTGATCCCAATCCTGATCTTGATCCTATTGCAATCCCAATCCCGATCCCGATCCCATCCCGGTCCCGATCTCGATCCCGATCCCATCCGATCCCATCCCGGTCCCGATCCCGATCCCATCCCGATCCCGATCCCATCCGATCCCATCCCGGTCCCAATCCCGATCCAATCCCGAGCCCATCCCGGTCCCGGTCCCTCGGCCGCCACCTGGCGGCAGCGCCCGGAGCTGCA
>NW_005054498.1:232649-239844 GCF_000277835.1 Geospiza fortis | reverse complement strand
TCTGCAGCCCCTCGGGGCCGCTCTGCACCTCCCGGGGCCCGTCCCGAAGTGTCACCCCAAAACCAGCGTGGTTATAACCCGGCAACCTGTTGCCAGCGAGTTCCCAATATTGCCAGTGAATTCCCAATATTGCCAGTGAATTCCCAGTGTTGCCAGTGAGTTCCCAATATTGCCAGTGAATTCCCAATATTGCCAGTGAATTCCCAGTGTTGCCAGTGAATTCCCAGTATTCCCAGTTTACTTCCTGACCATCCCCAGGAAACCTGGGCACAGCTCTCAGTCTCAGCACCGTCAGGCAGCACAGAACACATTTTGGTTTTGAACTGATCGGGTGTTTGCCGGTTTATTTTGTATCGTTCCCCTTTATATATAGCAGCAGAGCTGGGAGGGCCGTGGCCCAATTTGCCAGCTTAGGTAAATATAGCCGGGCAAACCTGGCTGCACTCCACCAGGAACCTTTCAAATAGGGCAATGAGCTATTTGTGGCCAAAGGGACAGACTTGGGGACATATCAGTGACCAAGAGCCAGGGAACGTGTGTGCGTGTAGAAAGGCAAGGCTAGCATTTATTATCGTGTAAAACTCCACACAGAAAAGCTCCAGAATAGAAATGCCTTAATAATTATCTCATCTCCAGTGCCATGTCCACTTCTGGATGCACATTTTCCGCGGAGAGGCTCCGTGCGTTCTCTCACGCACGGGAGCAGCTCCAATGAAACATCTGCTGAGCCTTCCATATAATCCTCCTCCTCCTCCTCCTTCACATCCTTTCTCCGGGCTCTAGGAAGCTCCACAAGTGTCAGGCAGCTGCTCTGCTGCGACTACTGGGCAGTGCGTTGGTTCCTCGTGCTTCCCCATCTTTGATCACAGGGTGTCTCCCCGCCTCGCCTGACAGGGCAGGAGGGGCTATTTCTGGTCTGTCACGATCCCGGCTTGGCCCAGGTGCCAAAAGGAGCTGCTGGTGGCCTCTGTGTGACCGTGGAGCAGAGCAGCAGCAGGGAGGAGGCTGCCCCAGAGCTTCCCCACCATATAAAGTAACAGAAGTAACAGAAGTAACAGAATTTACAGAATCGCAGAATTCACAGAGCCACAGAATCAATCCCAGAGTCCCGGAATCCACAGAATCCACAGAATTCACAGAATCAATTACAGAATCTCAGAATCCACAAAATCCACAGAATCACAGAATCCACAGAGTTCACAGAGTTCACAGAATCACAGAATCCAAAGAATCCACAGAATCACAGAATCCACAGAATCCCAGAATTCACAGAATCACGGAATCCACAGAATCATAGAATTCACAGAATCACCGAATCCAGAGAATCACAGAATCAATCACAGAATCACAGAATTACAGAATTCACAGAATCACAGAACTCACAGAATCCCCAGGTTGTCAGAGCCCTCCCAGACCATGGAGCCCAGCCCAGCCCCAGCCCCTCAACCAAACCCTTGCCCCCAGTGCCACATCCAGGCTTTGTTAAACACACCCAGGGATGGGGACTCCACCACCTCCCCGGGCAGAACATTCCAGAACTTTATCACCCTTTGTGTAAAACACTTTTCCCTGCTATCCAGCCTGTATTTCCCTTGGTGCAGCTCGAGGCTGTGTGCTCTGGTTGTGTCAGTGCTGCTGCAGAAAGTGCTGCTGCTCTGCTCTGGAGTGGCTGTGTCGGGTGTCTCCAGCAGAAATTTTGGCTGGGAAATGCCTCCTTGGGGGTAGCCATGCTCTGAATGGGGCAGGAAAAACAGGAATTCTGCATCCACGCTTTCAGAATTCCAAGTGGAAATCAGGAAGAGCCCAGGGAGCGCCTCCAAGGGGAAACCTTGCTCATGGGAAGCAAATGTGACCTCACCAGTTCCATGGGAGGCTTTCCAGAGCGACCTGTGGTGGGATATGAAGTGGGAAATGAAATTTGGGAAGTGTTTTATGGCAGTTCCTGCAATTACTCACTGCACTGATTAAACTTCTCTCCCTTTTTCCACAGGGAGCCGCTCTGTTAGAAGGTGCTTTTTGTCTTTCCTCCCATTTTATCCTTCTTTTTGGAGAAGTCCCAGGTAAAGCAGTGGTTCTTACACCCTCCAGCAAACCCTGCTAGTACAGAAGCCCCAAACCCACAGAATTCCTTCGCTGTGGACCAAAAAAAGTGGGAGAATGGTTTGGCAAAGCTCTGGTGATAGCAATCCTCAGGATTTGGGGTGAGCAGCTCCAGCAGGAGGTGTCACGCGTGAATCCACACCCGCACATGTGGATTGGGGCTGGAACAGCTCCATCCCTTTCCTCACGTTGATAAAAGGGGGTGGTCCAGCTCCAGTCTCAGCCCTCTGAAACATCTGCACTTCCCCCAGCTGGGGTAATTAGCACAGCGCTAATTTTGCCTGAGATGATGATGAAAGCAGCCTGTCCACATCAAGGGAGCATCCACGCCCCGCCCCAGCCCCCTGGGCCTTGTTTGAGCAGAGCAAATCCGGGTTTTTACTCAGGGATTTGCGCCCTGGGGAGGTTTCTCCTTCCCGGAGTTCTCTGAAGCGCAGCTGAGGGCACAGCAGAGCCAGCTCAGGGAGGTTTTGTGCTGGGGAACCCAAAAGCTTTGAGGGCTGAGGTGCTGCCTCGCAGAACATGACCTGCTGCAGATTCAATTACTCACCCAGATCTGCTTCTTCTCTTTGCTGCCCCGGGAGAGGAGCCACTTCCAGACACCGAACAGCACAAAAGATGCTTGGGAACCTTTCGCTCCTCTCTGGGCCTTCCAAAAAAGATTCAAAGCCAATTGCCATTTCAGGTGAAGATTCAGAACAGACACTTCTTCAGCTTGAAGAAATTACAGCGGGGAAGGGTCAGAGGGGAAGCAATCCGAGGAGTGTGAATAATGCAAAGCAAAGAGCTCCGAGCAGGGTAAAACCTGCCCTGGGCACCCATCCTGCCCTCCCTGGAGCCCAGCACAGCTGGGGAGGGAGGGAAGCTGAGCTGGGAAGGTTCTGAAAAGCTGCAGGATGGATTTGTGGGTTGGTTTGCTTTTGTGGGTTTTGGTTTTGGGGTTTTTGGGGTTTTTTTTTGGATATTTTTGTTGGTTTTTTTTTTTTTTTTTAGTTTTTTGTTTAGATTTTTGTTTGGGGTTTTTTTTGTATTTTTTTAATTTGGGTTTTGTTTGGTTGTTTTTTTTGGTTTTTTTTGTTTGTTTGTTTTGTTTTTGTTTTGTGGGGTTTTTTTGTTATTTGGGTTTTGTTTGGTTGGTTTTTATTGTGGTTTTTGTTTGTTATTTTTTTTGTTTTTTTTTTTTTGTTTGTTTTTTTTTTTTTGGGTTTTTTTTTGTTTTTTTGTTTTTGTTTTTTTGATTGGATTTTTTTCTTACGAAAAGAGCCAGAATTGATTGGCACTGCTGGCACTCGATCCCCAGCTCTGGGGCCACCCCAGCAGGCCAGGGGCACGAAGCCAGCCCGTTGCTCCCTGCTCTGGGCTGCTCTGCGCAGGTTTTGTTGTGTCACCTTTGGTGGCAGAGAGTACAAGCGCCTTCCAGTGCTGCCCCAGGTGACTGGGGAGCCCCTGCTCATTCTCCTTCTCCCTTTTCCTGCCCTCTGACTGTCCCTACCTGTGATCCCTGCCCTTTGTCACACCAAGACAGCCCCAGGCTGGCTGCTGGGTGTCCCCTCTGCCGCCACAGGTGACCTCAGGAAGCATTTGAAAATGAAAATGAAATGAAATTCAAATGGAGTGTCTGCCAAAGCAGAGCTGTGAGCAGAGGTTTGTGCTCTGAGGAGGGACGGGAACCTCTGGGATCAGCCTGGGCTTCCTTGGAGCCACAGAGCTGCGGGGGGATCCTGGAGAGCTGCCCAAAAATGGGGGTGGGAGGGACCCAGGGAGGGATCAGGGAAGAGATCAGGGAAGGAATTTAGGGGAAGGACTCAGGGAAAGGATCCAGGGAGGGAACCAGGGAGGGGATCCAGAGAAGGGACCCAGGGAGGGATCCAGGGGAGGGAACCAGAGAAGGGGTCCAGGGAAGGGATTTAGGGGAAGGACTCAGGGAAAGGATTCAGGGAGGGAACCAGGGAAGGAATCAGGGAAGGGATCCAGGGAGGGGATAGAGAGAAGGGACCCAGGGAGGCATCAGGGAAGGGATCCAGAGAAAGGGCTCAGGGAGGGATCCAGGGAGGAATCCAGTGAAGGGATTTAGGGAAAGGATCCAGTGAGGGGATTCAGGGAAAGGATTTAGGGAGGGGATCCAGGGAAGGGAACCAGAGAGGAATCCAGGGCAGGGAACCAGAGAAGGGATATGGGGGAGGGGAACAGGGAAGGGATTTAGGGAAGGGATATGGGGGAGGGGAACAGGGAAGGGATTTAGGGAGGGGATCCAGGGAGGGATCCACTGAAGGGATTCAGGGAAAGGACTCAGGGAAAGGATCCAGGGAGGGAACCAGGGAAGGAATCAGGGAAAGCATCAGGGAAAGGACCCAGGGAGGGGATCCAGGGCAGGGAACCAGAGAAGGGAACAAGAGAAGGGGTCCAGGGAGGGATCAGGGAGGGATCCAGAGAAGGGAAACAGGGAAAGGATCCAGGGAGGGGATCCAAGGGAGGGATCCAGGGGAGGGATCCAAGGTCAGGATCCAGGGAGAGATCCAGGGAAGGGATTCAGAGAAAGGACTTATGGAAGGGACTCAAGGAAGGAATCAGGGAAGGGATCCAGGGAGGGAACCAGGGAAGGGACCCAGAAGGATCCAGGGGACGCACTCAGGGAAGGGATCCTGGGAAGGGATTCAGGGAGAGGATTCAGAAAAGGGACCCAGAGAAGGGATCCAGTGAAGAGATTCAAGGAAAGGACTCAGGGGAAGGATCCAGGAAGGCAACTAGTGAAGGGATCAGGGGAGGGACCCAGGATGCTCCTGCAGCTCCCACCCCACATGTGGGGAGCAACCCCAGCCCTGTGGGCCCACAGGAACCCTGGGAGCTGCGCTGCCACCGCAGCACCACGATGTCACCGGGTCTCACCGCCCCGAGCTGTGACACTGATCAGCTTTCCAGGCTGATTGCTCAACACTTGATGGGAAAAAGCACAACCTTTCCCCCTCCAGCCCCTGTCACAAGGTTCTTTAATAGGGTTTGGGCATCAGCTCAAATAAAACCAGGGGATCAAAGCCAGCTCCTGAAGAATTAGGGAGATTACAAAGAAACTCATGGCTCGCGCTGAGGCACAGCATTTCCCAGTATGGAAAACCAGGAGAGAGCCTCCTCCTGCCACCATCCTTCCCCTCCTGGCACCAGGTCAGAGCACAGGACATTCAGTCTGGCCCCAATTCCAGCTCAGGATGCCCGGGGTGGGTGGGGAATCCTTCTCCTGTGCGTAAGTGAAGGGCAGAGCTGGGCCTGGAGGCACAAAATGGCACCAGAAAAGCAAATAAGCAGCACAAGATGGTGATAGCAGGGGAAAGGAAGCTGTGGCCTTTGCTGGCTGAGGATAATTTCCCCTCTGACGACAGATTTTTCAAGTGGCAGAGGTGTTGTAACGGGTGGGCCTTGGAGGGCTGGTCCAAGTAATCAGCCCAAAACAATCTCAGGAAGTTTAAGCAACACTCCTGAGCTTGGGTTGGTCGTACTCATCTGTGCAGTTTTGCTTTGGAGGGTCATTCTGAGAGGTGCCAGCTGATTTAATTCGTGCTCCTCTTTGCCAGCCCTGCAGGAGTTCTGGGAAGGGCTGAGCCCCACGTCAGGGGCTCAGGATCTCCTTGGCTTCCCGAGCAGGGAAAAGATGCTGCGAAGGCTCCCCAAAAAAGCTGGCACTGCTCCCCACCAGCTCCAGCACCTCCAGGACCATCCCTGGTGCACCTGGTGGAGAAATCCAGTCATGGTTGGTGGGAGAATGCAGCACAAACCCACCCAAACCCACCCGGAGCCTCTGCAGTGCCATGGGGATGGAAGTTCCCAGTGGATGTAAAAAGCCCAGAGCTGCCTCCTCAGGAAACTCCAGCCTGTTTGCTGCCGTGGTTTTCCTTCCACAATGGCCAGTGATCTAATTCTCTGTTTTTAGCACAGTTTATTTGCTTTCCAGGAGAGAAAATAAACTCCGATATTGTCATTTATGTTGTGGCCACAGACTCCAGGCGGATTCTGAGGCTCTGGTACAAAGTGATGGAAAACACTGAGGACGTTTGATCTCGGCTAATCTAGTGGGAGAAAAAAGTGTGAGAAAGAGAGGAGAGCAGTCATTAATGTGGTGTTAGCAGAAATCAGATGCTTTCAGGTTTATAAATGCAGTTTTCACTGGAGTGGGAATAAATTACAGGGGTAATAAATGCTCAGCAGCAGAAATGCAGCAGGGAAACCTCTCAGGGTGCTGGGTGTCCCCTCTGCCTGCCACAGGTGACCCCAGCAGGCATTTGCCCCCCAAAACGAAAACGAAATGAAATTAAAATGCAAAATCCACCAAAGCACAGCTCTGAGCAGAGGTTTGTGCTCTGAGGAGGGATGGGAACCTCTTGCCTTGGCTTCTTTGGAGCCACAGAGCTGCAGCGGGATTCTGGATTCCTGCCCAAAATTGTGGGTGCCAGCCCAGAGGGGAGGGACCCAGGGAAGGGAAAACCCACTCAGGGTTTGCCAGAGGTTCCATCCTGTGCCCACAAATGCCACAGCAAATCCCTCAGGAGCCACCAAACCCACCTGGGGGAGGTGAAGCTGCCCCAGTCCGTGGAGGTGTGGGTGCAAACAGCTCAGGAGGAGAGGTGCAGAAAAGGCAGGAGATTTGCAATCATATTGCTCAGAACAGAGAGAAGCCTTCCAGAAACCTTCCAGAAGCCTTCCAGAAGCCTTCCAGAAACCTTCCAGAAACCTTCCTGAAACCATCCAGAAACCTCCCAGAAACCATCCAGAAACCATCCAGAAACATCCAGAAGCCTTCCAGAAACCTTCCAGAAGCCTTCCAGAAGCCTTCCAGAAACCTTCCAGAAACCTTCCAGAAACCTCCCAGAAACCTTCCAGAAACCATCCAGAAACCTTCCAGAAGCCTTCCAGAAACCTCCCAGAAACCTTCCAGAAACCTTCCAGAAACCGTCCAGAAACCTTCCAGAAACCTTCCAGAAACCGTCCAGAAGCCTTCCAGAAGCCTTCCAGAAACCTCCCAGAAACCTTCCAGAAACCATCCAGAAACCTTCCAGAAGCCTTCCAGAAACCTCCCAGAAACCTTCCAGAAACCTTCCAGAAACCT
>NW_005054498.1:224030-232423 GCF_000277835.1 Geospiza fortis | reverse complement strand
CCCTTCTCCTTTTCTCCTGAAATGGCTGAACAATCCCAATTCTTGTTGGGAATTAGCCCTTTCTGATAAAACTAGCTGAAAAATCCCAATTCCTTTTGCCTTTTCTCCTAAAATTGGCTGAACAATCCCAATTCCCTTCTCCTTTTCTCCTGAAATGGCTGAACAATCCCAATTCTTGCTGTCTTTTCTCCTAAGATTGGTTGAAAAATCCCAATTCTCCTTGCCTTTTCTCTTAAAATTAGCTGAAAAATCCCAATTCTTGTTGCCTTTTCTGAAATTGGCAGAACAATCCCAATTCTCGTTGCATTTTCTCCCAAATTGTCTGAACAATCCCAATCCTCGTTGCCTTTTCTCCTAAAATTGGCTCAACAATCCCAATCCTCATTGCCTTTTCTCCTGAAATGCCAGAACAATCCCAATTCCCTTCTCCTTTTCTCCTGAAATGGCTGAACAATCCCAATTCTTGCTGTCTTTTCTCCTAAGATTGGTTGAAAAATCCCAATTCTCCTTGCCTTTTCTCTTAAAATTAGCTGAAAAATCCCAATTCTTGTTGCCTGTTCTGAAATTGGCAGAACAATCCCAATTCTCGTTGCATTTTCTCCCAAATTGTCTGAACAATCCCAATCCTCATTGCTTTTTCTCCTAAAATTAGCTGAAAAATCCCAATTCCCTTTGACTTTTCTCCCCAAATGGCTGAACTATCCCAGTTCTTGTTGCATTTTCTCCTAAAATTGGCTCAGCAATCCCAAAAATCCCCTTCTCCTTTTCTCCTGAAATGGCTGAACAATCCCAATTCTTGTTGGGAATTAGCCCTTTCTGATAAAACTAGCTGAAAAATCCCAATTCCTTTTGCCTTTTCTCCTAAAATTGGCTGAACAATCCCAATTCCCTTCTCCTTTTCTCCTGAAATGGCTGAACAATCCCAATTCTCATTGCCTTTTCTCTTAAAATTGGCAGAACAATCCAAATGCTCTCTGCCTTTTCTCCTGAAATGGCTGAACTATCCCAGTTCTTGTTGCATCTTCTCCTAAAATTGGCTGAAAATTTCCAATTCTCGTTGCCTCTTCTCCTAAAATTGGCTGAAAATTTCCAATTCTCGTTGCCTTTTCTCCTGAAAGAGAAGAACTGGGGTTGGAAAAGATGAGAGGGTTGGGGTTGTTGAGCCTGGAGAAGCGAAGCTTCGTGGTGACCTCGTTGTGGCCTTGCAGGGCCTGAGGGAGCTGACAGGAGAGATGGACACAGATTTTGGATAAGGAGAATGAAATAAAACAGATGGCTGAAAATTTCCAATTCTCGTTGCCTTTTCTCCTGAAAGAGAAGAACTGGGGTTGGAAAAGATGAGAGGGTTGGGGTTGTTGAGCCTGGAGAAGTGAAGCTTCGTGGTGACCTCGTTGTGGCCTTGCAGGGCCTGAGGGAGCTGACAGGAGAGATGGACACAGATTTTGGATAAGGAGAATGAAATAAAACAGATAGAGGGCAGAGATAAATGGAATATTGGGGAAAATCCTTCCCTGTGAGGGTGGGGAGGGCCTGGGATGCAATTCCCAGAGAAACTGTGGCTGCTCCTGGATCCCTGGAATGTCCAAAGCCAGGTTGGACAGGGCTTGGAGCAGCCTGGGACAGTGGAAGGTGTCCCATGGCAGGGGTGGGATGGGATTTTAAGGTCCATTTCAACCCAAATTCTGAGATTTTATGACTCTGATCTCCCTGCCCACTTAAAAAACCAAAGGATGTCCTTGAGAGCCTCCTGCTCACGGGCAAGATCCATAAAGATTTTAAAGCCAAAAGAGGTTTTAAACTTGGTTTAAAAAAAACCAAACCAGAGGTTTTAAACTTGATTTAAAAAAACTCCAGAAGTTTTAAACTTGGTTTAAAAAAACCCCAGATGTTTTAAACCAAGATCTCCTCACCCTGCTGTGTTCATCCCGATTTTGGGAAATTTGGCGCTGAACAGCTGGAGCTGAAAGGGAGAGAATGAAAGTGCAGTGTGTGTGAGAGCTGCTGGCTCTTAACCCTTTTCCTTCCAGGAATTGTCAGCATCCCCATGGCAGCTCCAGAAGTTCTCACACCTCTGGCAAGTTTTATGAACCATTAACTCCCTTTCCCTGGAGATCTCCAAAGAATGGGAGCTGTGGGCGAGCAGCAGATAACGGGGAAATTAATAGGAAAATCTCAGCTTTGGGAATATGTCATTGTTTGGTCACTTTGATCAGTCACACTAATTCCTCCTCATGAATCTGCAAATTCCTCATTAATTTGAAAATTCCTCCTCATTAATCTGAACATCCTTTCCCATTAATCTGAACATTCCTCCTTGTTAATCTGCAAATTCCTCCTTTTTAATATGCAAATCCCTTCCCATTAATCTGAAAATTCCTCCTCATTAATTTGAAAATTCCTCCTCATTAATCTGAACATTCCTCCTCATTAATATGAAAATTCCTCATTAATTTGAAAATTCTTCCCCATTAATCTGAAAATTCCTCCTCATTAATCTGGAAATTCCTCCTTGTTAATCTGCAAATTCCTTCCCATTAATCGGAACATTCCTCCTTGTTCATCTGAAAATTCTTCCTCATGAATCTGAAAATTCCTTCTTGTTAATCTGAAAATTCCTCCTCATTAATCTGGAAATTCCTCCTTGTTAATCTGCAAATTCCTTCCCATTAATCGGAACATTCCTCCTTGTTCATCTGAAAATTCTTCCTCATGAATCTGAAAATTCCTTCTTGTTAATCTGAAAATTCCTCCTCATTAATCTGGAAATTCCTCCTTGTTAATCTGCAAATTCCTTCCCATTAATCTGAACATTCCTCCTTGTTCATCTGAAAATTCTTCCTCATTAATCTGAAAATTCCTTCTTGTTAATCTGAAAATTCCTCCTCATTAATTTGAAAATTCCTCCTCGTTAATTTGAAAATTCTTCCCCATTCATCTGAAAATTCCTCCTTGTTAATCTGCAAATTCCTTCCCATTAATCTGAACATTCCTCCTTGTTCATCTGAAAATTCTTCCTCATTAATCTGAAAATTCCTTCTTGTTAATCTGAAAATTCCTCCTCATTAATTTGAAAATTCCTCCTCGTTAATTTGAAAATTCTTCCCCATTCATCTGAAAATTCCTCCTTGTTAATCTGCAAATTCCTTCCCATTAATCTGAACATTCCTCCTTGTTCATCTGAAAATTCTTCCTCATTAATCTGAAAATTCCTTCTTGTTAATATGAAAATTCCGCCTTGCTAATCTGAAAATTCCTCCTCATTAATTTGAAAATTCCTCCTCATTAATCTGAAAATTTCCTCTCATTCATTTGAAAATTCCTTCTCATTAATCAGAGAGTTCCTTCCATTAATCTGAAAATTGCTCCTCGTTAATTTGAAAATTCTTCTCCATTAATCTGAAAATTCCTCCTTGTTAATATGAAAATTCCGTTTTGTTACTCTGAAAATTCCTCCTCGTTGATCTAAGCCTCCTCATTAATTTGAAAATTCCTCCTCGTTAATTTGAAAATTCTTCCCCATTCATCTGAAAATTCCTCCTTGTTAATCTGCAAATTCCTTCCCATTAATCTGAAAATTCTTCCTCATGAATCTGAAAATTGCTTCTTGTTAATCTGAAAATTCCTCCTCGTTAATCTGAAAATTCCTCCTCGTTAATCTGAAAATTCCTCCTCGTTAATCTGAAAATTCCTCCTCGTTAATCTGAAAATTCCTCCTCGTTAATCTGAAAATTCCTCCTCGTTAATCTGAAAATTCCTCCTCGTTAATCTGAAAATTCCTCCTCGTTAATCTGAAAATTCCTCCTCGTTAATCTGAAAATTCCTCCTCGTTAATCTGAAAATTCCTCCTCGTTAACCTGAAAATTCCTTCCCATTAATCTGAAGCCACCTCCCCACTGCTGTCTTTGAGCACAAAGCTGACTGGTGGCTTGAGAAGGAAAAATTTGGGATATTGCTGTGTCACAGCCAATGGCAGATGAATGTCCCTGACACTCCCTGCATTTCTGGAAGATTTTCCCCAATCCTGGGTCCCTGCACGGTGCTGGAGCTGCCTGCTTGGAGAAAACAGGGAACGTGCCAGGTGTACATTGAATATCAGAGGAACATTTCCTGAACATTTGAAGGCCTTTGACCCTGCTCTGAGAGCTCAGAGCTCCCTTTTTACCAACACCACATTTTATTGGGTCTGAAAGTTCAGCTGGGAGCTAAAGATGCTTTAAATTAGGCACCTTAATTTGGTGAGAAGCGAGCCACATGGAATCCAGCCTTGGAAAGGAGCTTTCCTTGGCAGAATTTGGGGGTTGATGTTGGATTGGGAGTTCCATACAGCTCCTGCTAGAAGCGGATTTCTGTTTGGAATTCAGTAATTCAGGATTTCTTCACCTTGCTCTCCATATTCCCCTACTGCAGCAGCGAGCATTTCATATCTATATGAAAACATATTTATTTTTTTCCCAAAATACAGTGACTGGCTGGTGATTTGCCTTTAGGATAAGCCTAACTAATGCAGCCTGAGATCTTAAATGAAGATTTTGGACACAAAATACACAGTTACAAATGAGGTTGGGGCGTGTGAGTTCCACTCTTCTCAGGTACATAAAGCCTAAATTCAATTTCCTCTGTGCAATTCATCCCTCCCATGGACAAACCCATTTTTTTTTCTTTTCCCAGCAGAACTGCACATCTGTAGATCCCATTTGCTTGCAAATCTGTTTATTTGCTCTCTCAAGTCTTATCAAACGTGCAAGCTTCTCTCAGTGGAATTTCCCCTGGATTTGCCCGTTCCCTCAGTTACCAAGGTGGGTTCATTTTCCCTTGGAGATCCCAGCATTAGACCTATAAAGATCCAGTTCACGCCTAAACCCCAGGAGGTTACTGGGAATGGGGAAACCACCTTTTCCTGAGGAATTTTTTCCAGTTGACTTCATGGTTAGGGAAGAAAGGCAAACTCATGCCAGTTTACACGCATGGAAATGGTGAGACCCAAAAAAATAAAAGCCCAGTGTGTTATTTATGGCATTTCTTCTCTTGTGGAAAGCTTTGATTCCCCCAGCCCGTGTTTTCTTTGCAAGCACAATACAATTAAGCCATTTTCAGCTGGCAATAAAATCCTTGAGAACCAAAGCAGATTTGGCCACTTGAAGAGATGAGGACTAATGCAATCTGATAATTAGGTCCTTTCAGCGCCAAGACAGAAAAAGCAATTTAATAACGTCTCCCCTGGAGTGAGACAGGGGCTGAAGCCTCTGCTCTAAAGTTTGGGCCTGCAACACAACTCCCAAATTTCCTTCCAGGGGGAATCTGCAGGCTGAGGGACAGGGGTGGCTGTGGAGACAAACGAGGGGAGAACTGTGACAGAAAAAGGGGAGAAAAATTCGAATGTTCTTCCTTCCCAAACCCCTTCCTCTCCCCTCAGTACCATTTTTCCCTGCAGATAAAGGGTTTTGCCTTGAAAATCTCTCAGCCCATGACCATTTCATGTGGTTTTTTAATATTTCAGTGAGATTTCTGAGGCAAGGCTGGGTCAGACTGGAAAACCATTCATGGAGAGAAGGAAAAGGAACCCCTCACTGTGGTGACAAACGAGGGGAGAACTGTGACAGAAAAAGGAGAAAAATTCTCAAATGTTCTTCCTTCCCAAACCCCTTCCTCTCCCTCAGTACCATTTTTCCCTGCAGATACAGGGTCTTGCCTTGAAAATCTCAGCCCGTGACAATTTCACGTGGTTTTTTAATATTTCAGTGAGAGATCTCTGAGGCAAGGCTGGGTCAGACTGGAAAACCATTCATGGAGAGAAGGAAAAGGAACCCCTCCTCGGCGCTGAGGGTTAAGTTTTCAGCTGTCTCACCCTCTTTGTCCTGGCTTGTTACAACAGGAAAGGGCTTTTTAGAAACTTCTCCTGTAACTTCAGCTTCCCTGTTTGGAAGTTTGGAAGGCAGGCAGCTCCGTTATGGTTTTCATTATCCGTGCAATAGGCTGAGAATCGATATTTCATTCAAAGAAGAGCTCTCTGGGCCGAGCTGCCCCGACTCTGAGAAAGCTGTGAAACTGTGGTGATGGATCTGCTCTGCCCTGCCTGCTGTGAAATGCTGAATGGCTGAGTAAGCCTTACTCATCCGGGTAGATAAATCTGTAGTAGGGCTGGATTTTTTATCATGAGTAAAGGCTGAGTAAGAGGCTCCAAAGCCGTGCTGCAATCTGGAATATCTCGGAGGTTTTGCACAGGGAATTGCTGTACCCACCCCCCAGCAGAGCATCTCTTAGCAGGAGTGCATCACAGCTCTTTATTTCACTGACACGTAGATGGGCAAATGCTGGAACTCTAGATCCAACTCCTGGTATTCCAACAGGCAAATACTTCAAATTGTTGCTATTTTAGCAGTTCATGGGAAGTACACAAAGAGAAACATGAAGGATATTTTTTTCTCTGACACAGGTACATGAACTGTGCCCGTATCTTTCAGATCCTGTGGATTTAATTATCTTCCTCTACCAAATGGATACATTAATTGCAGTCATCCCCCTTATAGATTCCACTTCCCATACCTGTGACCGTGTTCACAGGGGTCCGAGGATGAGGGAAGGGACGATCTAACTCCATGTTTCAGAAGGCTTGATTTATTATTTTATGATATATATTATATTAAAACTATACTAAAAGAATAGAAGAAAGGATTTCAGCAGAAGGCTAGCTAAGAATAGAAAAAGAAAGAATGAATAAGAAAGGCTTGTGGCTCAGACAGCGAGTCTGAGACAGCTGACTGTGATTGGCCATTAATTAGAAACAACCACATGAGACCAATCAAGGATGCACCTGTTGCATCCCACAGCAGCAGATAACCAATGTTTACATTTTGTTCCTGAGGCCTCTCAGCTTCTCAGGAGGAAAAGTCCTAAAGAAAGGATTTTTCATAAAAGATGTCTGTGACACATACCCATCACCCATAAGTTTTGGACTTCTCTTCCCCCTTCAGACGAACAGAACCACCCAAGACCAACTCACAACCAGCGCGGTTGCCCAACTGTCCAGATTGCCCAAGGAGCAGAAGCGCTTGTCCCTGCTTCCCCCTCCCCAGCACGCCAATTCTGCTCCTCCTGCGCTCACAAACGCGGCTCTGGTGAACCAGCTGCCCTCGGCCGTTGTGTTTATTGCTGCAACAATGCGGCACTTCCTCACCGGGGCTGCGGGAGCTCGGCAAACACCGGCGCTGCCAGGCGCGGCACTTGGTGGGATGGACTGCTCCAGGCGGCTCGGCTGCTCCCGGAGCCTCTGCCTGGCCAGGAGAGAGCATTTGGGCAAAGCTTTCCCACCCAGAGCTCATGGCAGACTTGGGAACTTAGCAAACAAATGAGGAGGAGGAGAGTTTAAGCAACGAGGAGTGACTGCAGGGCGCTGGCGTTGCTGTGAGAAGTAAGGAATCATATTTACAGCCTGCTCTGGACATTGTAAGGAGCTCTCTGGAGGCCGAGCCGCCTGGAGCAGTCCGTCCCTCAGCAGCTCCAGGCTGACCTGCTGCTGGTGGCCGCTGCCTTTCCCGGGAGCATCCCCAGCTCATTTTTGGGTGTTGTCGCAGTGCTGGGTGCTATTCACGGTGTTTGTGGCCATTCCTAAAGCCTGGGGGGCTCTGCCCCGCTGCATTCAGCAGTCACCTTGTTTTTCCAGCACACCAGGGGCTCCCCCGTGGATTTCAGCTGTTGTCCCTCCCCAGGGCAGGGACAGTGCCCTGCTGTGGACGCCTGCCCTGGAACCCAACACCCCTGCACTGTCCAGCAGAGCCGGGGCTTGCCAAACTTCAGGCTGTGCTTACGAGGCTTTTTTTTGTTCCTGCAAGGTTCCCGGCCAGGCATTTCATCCTTATTTTCTTTGTCTTAGGCCACGTCCAGTGTAGGGAGGACAAGCTGTTAAAAACCATTTGGATTTCTGCATATTTCAACCCTGGCCAGCCTGACCGAGCTGCCACAGGTGACTCAGGGAGCAAAGCTGTGGATCCCACGCACTGCAGCCAGGCTCGTCCTTCCCTTGCTTCAAAAGATCTTAGTCCGGGGATCAAAGCTCTTGTTTTGGAAGGGATGTTTCATTTAGTTAAAGAGAAGGATTTTCGGCTCAGGAGCGGTGTTTGTGCTGCGCTCGCCTGGCTTCTCCTGCCGGCGAGGGTCGGGAGTTTGGGATGGGACACCCTACACCTTAACATTTCCCTTCACTAAAATAAAGAAAGGGAGAAAAGGAACGAAACTTTCCTGTCTCCGCTATTTTTCCTTACTGCCCGGGGCCTCGGCCATCAGCCGGGAATGGGAGCGAGCAGGCAGCCTGCTCCAGCACGAGACCACCCCAAACTCCCGCTGAAGTCCCGCAAAAGCCTTTATCTCTGCCGAGGGAGGGTGAAGCCATGCCGGCG
>NW_005054498.1:222237-222358 GCF_000277835.1 Geospiza fortis | reverse complement strand
GCAGCTCTGTCCCCGCAGCTCTGTCCCCACCCCGCACTTGTCTCCATGGCTCAGCCTTACCTTTACACTTGTTTGCTTTTCCATCCTCGCAGCCGGTGCTCCGCGTACACCCCCTGGTGAT
>NW_005054498.1:221905-222019 GCF_000277835.1 Geospiza fortis | reverse complement strand
GTGCTCTTTTTAAATTTTTTCTGCCCCCCCGACTCCCCGCTGCCTGTCGCTGAAGGTCAGATCCTTCTCCCCAAGGCAGCTCCGCGTAACTTGAGTCGCGGGCGGGGCAGCGGG
>NW_005054498.1:218274-221892 GCF_000277835.1 Geospiza fortis | reverse complement strand
GAGGGCAGCAGGGAGGGAGGGTGTGCTTGGCTGAGGTGCTGCTGGTGCTCTCTTGGCAACATGTGCCCGGCTGGCTCCGCAGGGCTCGGTGGCGTCAGCCGGGGAATAACCGCTCCAAGCGCTGCCTGCTGCTCCTCCCGACCCGTCCCCAGCTCCTCTGCGCTCCGGAGTTATCCCTGCAAAGGTCTTCAACCTTTGCCCGAATTCCCCTCCTGCTGTGCCCTGCGATGTGCGCGTCCTTCCCCCGGGAGGGTCTGCGGGGGGATGCTCAGGGGGAGGTTTGGGCTCTTCACCGTGGCATTGCCCCAAATGCTGGCTCAGAAATGCTGCAGATGCAGCACAGCTCCGTTTTCCTCCCTTTTCCAAGCATCCCCTCGCAGCAGAGCCAGCCAGGCTCTCCCATCCCACCTCATCCCTGCCCAGTAATCCCATGTCCCTGCCACTGCTGGTAATTCCGAGCTGAGTTGCTTATCTTCCCTTCCAGGAGGAAAGGTCACCTGGACTAATAATAATAATAAATATAATAATAATAATCATGACAATGCGCCTGGTGATGATTGAATTTACAGCTCTGTGTCTGGCTGCACTGCCCTGGGCCCAGTTAGGCAAATACTGGAAATCCTGGGCTGGGTCGGTGGTGCTGGGTTGGCTCCCTCTGCCCAGTGAGGGTTGCAGGGCTGCTCCCACACCAGCCTGGAATTTTTGGTGCCACCAGCAGCTGATGCTGGTGTGGAATGAGGGGCAGCAGCCTTTGAGCAGCAGGTGGATTGGCACGAGAAGAAATAGCATTCGGTTTTCCTGCTGCTTTGTTCCTGGGATTTTTGGGGAACTTTTGGCGCAAACGGTGGTGAGGGTCAGGGTGAGCACAGAGCAGGTGCTGGGACAGCCAGTGCATGCACAGGACACTTCACAGGACCTGTATTTCCACAAGCAGGAGTGAGATCAGCCCCTCTGGCTGATCCCTGTGCATGGTGCTGCTCCTGCTCCCATCCCACCCATCCCATCTCCCCAGCCCCAGCAGGAAGAGAGGCAGTTTGTGCTGGAAAAGCAGGCACACAGCTCTGCTGCCCTGCAGCGTGCCAGAGCTTTGTGCTGTGCACTCCCAGCAGGCTCCAGAGCTGCCCCCAGGCTCACCCCGAGGTTTTGGGGTCCTTGGAACCAAAGGGGTGCAGCTGCACCCCCGCAGCACAGCCAGCGAGGGGGGATCCGGGCAAGGGACAGGAGGGGAGAGGTGCTCAGTCCTGCAGGGGAGGAACATGACAAATTCAGGTCCCAAACTTCTAAATGCAGCCACAGGACGCTGGTGTTAGGATTTCAGGGATTTGTGGGATCCAAACAAGTGTCCTCAGGTTGAGACTTTGGTGGGAGAAGCTGTGTATTCGGACACTTTAAATGTTGCAGCTTATCTTTCCCTCCACCAAAAGTTTTCATCTAAAATTCAGGAAAGAAAAGGGAAAAAAGCAAACTCCAGAATAAACTGTTTCCTAGGCTGTGTGTTTCCATCAGCTTGGAACAAGCCAGGCTTTGACTGGGGAAGTGGAACATGACTGTGATTATAGGATGTGGTTTGTGAAAGTGATCGATTTGCAGAGCAGTGCAATGGCTTTTCAAGAAGTTTTTTTTATGTGGGATGTATTAACAGTAATTTCACTTCCCTGCCATGTTCAGGTTTCTAATAAAAGTAGGGTTTTGGCCAAAACAAATCATTTAAGTGAGCATTTAAAGAATTCTTTTGTATTTTTGAGCACGATATCCTGGCGGGAATGAGAAACCCTGGGAACAAAAAGGTGCAAGGGGGGGGGAAAAGTGGATCCTCACACAGTGGAGGCGAGACAGTTGTAAAAGTAAGAATAAGTGCCCAGAATAAGCGCGAGGGCAGCTCCACCAGAAGCGTTCAGTGCTGAGAGCTGCACTCCAAGGGGCATTACAGAACCCAGGAGCTGCCAAAATGTCTTGTCTGAGCTGAAGTCACAGATGACTAATCTTTGGCAAGGAGGCAGCGGGACACATTCTTGCACAACAAACAGGAGCGAGGGGAAAAGAGGAGGTGAAAGTAAACCCCGAGGAGATCCTGGAGGGAAAAGCAGCCTGCACACACAGCTGATGATGTTGCTGTTTGTCACCTGCTCTTTTCCTAACAAGTGTTTGCTGAGCTCAAGCCTCTGTAATGTGGCTGAAGGATGTGGGAGGGCTTGAGGAGTTGTTTGAAATCGCTCGAGTGTTTGGAGCACATCAGCTGGGCTTTAGGGGCTGCTGTTGTTGGGAAAAGAGATAACATCTCCAGCTGTTGTGAGGTTCCAGTCAGAGAAGAGCAGAGGTCCTGCCGGGCAGGGGTTGTGCTCCACAGTGGCTGCAGTTTTGTTGGCTTTTGGACAGACTCAGATGAGTTTTGATAACATTAATTTAGGAAGAGCGCCGTGATTTAATCTCCTGCTACTGTAAATGGTTCTGGAGCCTCCCGTGCCGTGCCAAAGGGACAGCAGACATTCCTCTCCACCCGGGCTCAGCTTTATTCCCTCCGTGGGCCATGTGTGGCTGGAGCAGTTGCTTTAATGCATCTCTTCTCCTCTGCAGTATTTCAATTCCATTTCCTGATATGCAGTACATGACTTAATGGATGACGCACTTGTTAAAAGCTAGACCTGGGTCTAAGCCAGACCTCCCTGAAACAAGTTTTTTGGTGCCTTCTCCCCACAGGAAGGAGATTTTGTAGCTTTTCTGCTGAGTCTTGCTTGGTGACATTTCAGACCCACGGGACCCTCAGGGCTGTGACCCGCTGGAGATGGAAGGGGCTGCCTCGGGCTCCCAAGGGGAAGGTGCTGGGACTCACTACTAAAGGTGTAAGGAAGGCACTCAGCTGATCCTGCTCGGTTTTACTGGTGGCTTTAGCAGGAGCAGATGAGAGGCTTGAGAGGTTTAATTGTTTTTGTACAACTCGGGCCAAACTTGAGCGTGAAAACTACAGAGATCCCGATGGGTTTATGGAGTTAGACAGAAGCTACTGCAGCCCTTGTTCTTGAAATTTGCTGAGAACGCACAACTCCTTCTGTTAGCTTAATTAAAACAATTGTATGGGCTTTAATTTCGTGTAATCACTGCTATCTGCGCTTCCCAAGTTTATTCCCTGCCTCCACCTTCCCTTTTGCTCACTCCCTGCTCTGTCACGGGTCAGACAGTCCACAAGACACATCATTAGTCGCTATAAACCACTTCAGCATTTGTGTTTGAACAGCAGAAGGATGTTCCAGGGAGTTGTTTGTTTCAAAATAAGCAGAAATCACAGTTATAAATAGCAGAGAGATCCTTTGCGTGCCCAGCTTTAAAGTGAATATTGCTCAGGCTGGTGTGACACGTCCCCTTCAGTGCTTTCCTTCGGGAAGGGCAATTCCTTCCTCGCAGTAACCACGTGTGACCCCTGTCCACGCACAGCTGCGAACGTTGAGCATCGCTGAAAATGTCATCAAGAAAGAGGAAACTTCCTGCAGGCCCACAGGTGTCATTCTCCTAGATCCCTCATGCTTTTCCTCCAGGACCTAAAGTGCCGTTTCTCTTTCTCTTGCAGACCATGCCCTCTCTATGATGGTGGCTTGCTGAGCTCACCCTGCATGCCAGAAGAGC
>NW_005054498.1:216138-217574 GCF_000277835.1 Geospiza fortis | reverse complement strand
CTTGGTTGATCCGAGGGCTTCTGGGGACTCCGGCCTCCGCCCGGCTTTTCCGCGTGTGTGTGTTCCTGTAGAACTTTCAAAACTGTTTCTCCAAAGGGTTTTGCAGAAACTCAGACTGTTTTCTAAAGCAGAAGCACCTCAGTCCCCGGCAGTAGTGATGGGCAGTGTGCGAACCAACCGCTACAGCATCGTGTCCTCGGAGGAGGACGGCATGAAGCTGTCCACCATGGCCGTGGCCAACGGCTTCGGCAACGGCAAGGGCAAGGTCCACACCCGGCAGCAGTGCCGGAGCCGCTTCGTCAAGAAGGACGGGCACTGCAACGTCCAGTTCATCAATGTGGGCGAGAAGGGGCAGCGCTACCTGGCCGACATCTTCACCACGTGCGTGGACATCCGCTGGAGGTGGATGCTGGTGATCTTCTGCCTGACTTTCATCCTCTCCTGGCTTTTTTTTGGCTGTGTGTTTTGGTTGATCGCGCTGTTGCACGGGGATCTGGAGAACCAGGAGAACAGCAAGCCTTGCGTGTCTCAGGTGAGCAGCTTCACTGCAGCCTTCCTGTTCTCCATCGAGACCCAGACCACGATCGGCTACGGCTTCAGGTGCGTCACCGACGAGTGTCCCATCGCCGTGTTCATGGTGGTTTTCCAGTCCATCGTGGGCTGCATCATCGATGCCTTCATCATTGGCGCCGTCATGGCAAAGATGGCTAAGCCAAAAAAGAGGAACGAAACTCTGGTCTTCAGCCACAACGCCGTGGTGGCCATGAGGGACGGGAAGCTGTGCCTGATGTGGCGCGTGGGGAACCTGAGGAAAAGCCACCTGGTGGAGGCGCACGTGCGGGCGCAGCTCCTGAAATCCAGGATCACGTCGGAGGGGGAGTACATCCCCCTGGATCAGATCGACATCAACGTGGGCTTTGACAGCGGCATCGACCGCATCTTCCTGGTCTCCCCCATTACAATAGTGCACGAGATCGACGAGGACAGTCCCCTGTACGACCTGAGCAAACAGGACATGGACAATGCTGACTTCGAGATCGTGGTCATCTTGGAGGGCATGGTGGAGGCCACCGCCATGACCACGCAGTGCCGTAGCTCATATCTGGCCAACGAGATCCTCTGGGGCCACCGCTACGAGCCCGTGCTCTTCGAGGAGAAGAACTACTACAAGGTGGACTACTCGAGGTTCCACAAAACCTACGAAGTGCCCAACACACCCATCTGCAGTGCCAGGGACTTAGCGGAGAAGAAATACATCCTCTCCAACGCCAACTCCTTCTGCTACGAGAACGAGGTGGCCCTCAGCAGCAAGGAGGAGGACGAGATCGACACGGGGGTACCCGAGAGCATGAGCACGGACACGCACCCGGACATGGAGCACCACAACCAGGCGGGGGTGCCCCTGGAGCCGCGGCCGCTGCGGCGGGGGGCGGGGG
>NW_005054498.1:184831-216106 GCF_000277835.1 Geospiza fortis | reverse complement strand
CACCCGGGCGGGGGTGCCCCTGGAGCCGCGGCCGCTGCGGCGGGAGTCGGAGATATGACTGGCGGGCTCTGCCTCTGCCGCGGGGCTGGAAGGACAAACGCCCACCGTGTCCGTCGGGCAAGGGCTCCTTGACCTGAGAAGCTGGCCCAGAAGAGTTTGCAGACAACGGTACTGTGGAAGAGTGGTGTGAAGGCAGCAGACCCGAGGAACCCAGGCTGGTTTTAGGGCTGTCCTCAGAGGAGGGACGACAGGAAATGAACTCTAAACACAAAGCACTAAACATGTCTAAGTATGAACAGAAGGCACATATGTTGTAGAATAAATTATGTATATATTTTTTTACAAAACTTGAACTTGCAGGCAAGCTTTGGTTGGGTTATTATTATTTTTTGTTTTCAACTTTTTCCAGAATGCTTCTCTCTAGGGAACAAGAATGTTTTTAATGGCATAACAAAGGCAAGAATCTGCCTTATTATTATTATTATAATTATTTTTTAAAAAGCTGCTGCTAACTACATGAACACAAATGGTTATTTTTGTTGCAGTGTAGTTTTTATTTTCTCTTGTGTAATTTAAAAAGAAAAAAAAAAAAAGTCAGTGTTGAACTTTTTGGGTTGAAAAGCTCATGATCAGTTCAGAGAGGCCAATGTTGCCAGAAAGTTTAAACTCCTTTTGAGGCCAGTAGTTGATAGCTAGAATCAATTTCTCTCTTTCCAATTACATAAGGGGCATTATGTAATATCAGGCCAATCAGTAGCCTCCAGCAAAATTATGATTTTTTTGGGGGGAGAATTTAATTCTCTGTCTAAAGGAAAAACGAGACAAAAGATATGTATACATAGGAAAAAGTACTAAGTTCAAACTACCTAAGTGGATACCAAAGAAAATGCACAGTTTTGCACAGTGGAGTTTATTTTAAAAAAAGCAAAAAAAAAAAAAAGGAACAGGCTGCTTTAAACAACAACAACAACAACAAAAAAATCAAACCTCAGACACTTTTTTGGTTTTGACTTTTTTCTTTTTTTTTTTTTTTACTTTTCTTTTTGAGACCTTTATTTTGCACCTTATTCTAAAGGCTTAAGGCTCGGATCTAAAGCAAGCTGGGCCTCCTCCTCTTTCCCCCTGTTCTTCTGTGGGGGGAGTAAAATCCCTCCGTTCTTGTAGGAGAAAAAACTCAGTTGGGGGAAGCAAACCGGCATCGTCTGCGTGTCCTCCCCGGCCTCCCCAGCTCTGAGCAGAGGAGCTTTCCTGAAATTGTGCCATGGACACGTTGTGGAGCTGCTGGCTGATGCCAGAGGCTGCTGGAGCTGGGCCATGGATGAGCCAAGCAGCTGAGAAGCCCCCAGAAGAGTTTTTTGAGGAGGAAGGAAGAGGAGGAAAGGGCCTTGGCAGCACAGCACTCAGGAGTGGCAGAGGGATGTTTTTTGTGCAAAATGCTTCTCTTCAGCAGGGCAGGGCTGTGAGGGAGGTGGATTTCCATCTGGTGGAGAGAGAGGGATTCTTTGGGGGGCACGAGGCTGCAAAGGGAGCTCCATCTCCTGCCTCCCTCCCCAGCATCACCCAGCTCAGCGGGTGACACCCATCGCTCGTCACCAAGCAGATTTTGTCACCTTCAGCAAAGCTCTGGTGGTGTTTTGGCTCCTTCACCCAGAAGGCTTTAAATTCTCTGTGCCTCTAAGCTCAAGGAGACAGCAAAGCTGTGCTTGGCCCCTGCTCGTGGGGGCGGTGGGGATGGCAATCCCAGATGACTCTTGCAGTATTGGATCACTGTATGCCATTAAAAAACAGCTTGTTCTAGGTCTGGTGTCTTCTGCACGCGGATTTCTGTGAA
Source organism: Geospiza fortis (assembly GCF_000277835.1). NCBI lineage: Eukaryota > Metazoa > Chordata > Aves > Passeriformes > Thraupidae > Geospiza > Geospiza fortis. Next base: position 214,275 of record NW_005054498.1, on the reverse strand, counting down.
GGCCTCTGGCCCCTGGCAGCCCTGCCTGGAAGAAATGCCTGCAATGAACTGGTTTCTGATAAGATGCTGTCTGCAGGGTTGGAAACTGGGGGAATTCCATGGTGTAAACACAGATTTGGCTCCTGGAGAGGGCAGAGGATGAAGTGCAAGTCCTGTTAGGCTGTTTCTGGGGTGGGAGGATGGAAAAGGAAGGGAAGGGTGGGCGTTTAAAAGCGGTCTGGTTGCAGTTTCTGGGTCAGTGGTGGAGACAACGGGGCGCTGCTAGTGCTGCTAAGGGTGATGTTCCTGCAAAAGGAGAAAAACCAAACCAAAGAGTATTCAGTGACACAGAGAGGGCACGAGAACACAGCGGGGAAGGGGAGGCTGAGCAGCAGAAAGGGGACCTGGTGTCGCATCAGCATCCCCCAGGTGCACAGCGCTCCCACTAAATGATACTTGAGATATTTGAGAGAGGGATGAGAGATGGGAGGGGATGGAAAATGCAGGATTTGTCTCATTTCTTTGACACACAAGAAATCCAGAGAGTTTAAAAACAAAAAATCCCCTCCCCTTTAACATTTCTGGTGCAGAGGTTTTGGGTTTGTTTGTTTTCTTTTTTTTTTCTTTTTTTTCTTTTTCTTCTTTCTTGTTTGTTTGTTTCGTTTTGTTTTTCAAGTCGGTTTTTCAGAAATATTTTTAAAAATTGTACATTTTATAAAGTTTATCAAGTATTTTCATATTTAAAGCCAAATGTAAATAGAAGTCTGTAAAGGAGGACAAGGAGAAGACAACGAAAAGGCCACAAAAAAGAAAAAAAGTATCAATTCAGCTCAGCAGTCTTGGCTCACTAGGACTAGATGCTACAGGTTAGCATGATTTTTAGCAAATTACTTGCAAGCCTTATAGGATTCCTAATGCTCTGAACTTCTCTTTATTTATTTTTTAAGCATGGACTTCTCATTTGAGAACACGTTCTAGTTACTGGCGTTTTTGCAGAGCTCCCAGAGCCGTGTGGAGGGGGTGTGCAGGTGTAATCCATTGCTAATCTCTGCTTGTTCTTGCTTTCCCAGCCCTTTGTCTTTGCCCAGGGAATTCCACGTTTCAGCCCTGGCCTCTGGGAAGCTGCTGGGAAGAGCCCTGCAAGTGGTCCCTTTTCCCTTTTTCCCCATCAATTTTGGCTTTCTCACCAGCAAATTGGAGTAATAATTGAAAAAAAATGTTATTTTTAAGGACTGAACAGTGACCGACAGCTTTCCTTCAGCTCCCGTTGATCGTGGGCCAAGCTTAGGCTGACTTTAAACCTTGAACTTTAAACCTTGAACTTCAAACCTTAAACTTTGCATTTTAAAACCTTACATTTTAAACCTTATATTTTAAATCTTAACGTTTTAAACTCTGAACTGCCGGAGCTCTACCCACAGCCTCCCCCAGGCCTCGGTTCAGCCTCTTTATCCAGGATCAATTGGCTCACCCGGCTCACACGGAAGCTTTTATCCTGTCTTTTGCTTAGGGGCTGGGGGGGAATATGTTATTTCTGCCCTTCCCTGAAAATACTTGAATGAGACACATTGTCTGACCCATAATTCTGTGTACAGTGACAGGAGCAGAGGTGGCTGGGGACGCTCCCCTCCCTCCCTCCGTCTCTTCCGTGCGAGTTCTCCTGGGTTAAGTGGCCAGGGTAGGAATCCTCCCTCATTAGCTGGCTTTAATTAATCGAATTTCACAGGAGTGAAAACACTCCTGTGTTAGGGGAAGCCCCCGGAAAAAGACAAAGGGTTCACATATTTAATTTGTTCTCTTAGTTTTTCTTTGTCATGGTGGATTACACAAGGTAAAACTGAGAAGTACTGTAATGTCTTTTAATTCTGGCTGCTCACCACATTGTGGAGTAGAAGGTGCTGCATAGTTACCACCCCAGAGCCCATCAGAAGCTGATTTTGTAAGGACCTTTTTTTTTTGGCCTGCAGCTCTTGTGAGACGAACAATCTCGGCATCTGACAGTTGTCCATGACTATTTTCCTGTTTGCAGCCTTTTTGTATCGAAGTCTTCCTAATGTACTGCACAAATTGTGGATTGTACAGATTTTTATATATTATGTCTTATTTTATTATTTCTAAATAAATAATTAAAAAAATGAAAAAAAAAAGAAAAATTTGAGGATGAGCTCGGTGTGTGCAGCCCGTGTGTAAAGGAGGAGGGAGATGGGTCTGCAGGGGGATATTGAGCTGTGTTTATGGTTGTCTGAGCACAGGCATTGTCTGGAGCTCTTGTGGAACAGACAGCTCGTTCTCTGCCTCGACAAAAGGCAGGGGGAAAGGTGATCCCATCGCTATTTCCCAGGGGAGAACACAAACGAGACTTGGACAGGGAAAATCTGCCCCAGGAGCTTTCTTGGGGTCACAGCTGGGACTGCAGAGCCCCAGGTCATTCCTTGCTCCGAGTGGAAATGGAAGAAAAGCTCCAAAGCGGGGAAGGGGGGAGGGATGAAAGCACCCAGAGCATCAGCAAGGGATTAAAAAATTAAGCAGGAAAGTCATCTTGAAATCCCCGTGTTTCATGTCTGCCTGGAACATCTCCTTATTGAAACGCTCAGCTCCAAAGAGGCCGGGTGTGATCTGCATCCCTCATTTCCCTGAGCGCTGTGTCGCCAGCACAGGGACAGCACAGCCTCCGGGAGCCACAAGGAGCTGTGAAATCCTGATTTGTGTGGCCTCCAGGGCAGATATTGAGGCTGCACTGATGCCTTGAGAAGGGTGAGCTGGAGCAGAGGCTGGACAGAGCTAAAGAATAAAGCAGGGATTTATTAAAAGGATCTCAATGGATCCACCTTGGGCAGCAAAGAGCCCAGCCAGGGCTGCAGCCCAGGGGAACCCAAAATGGTCACAAAATGAACTCAAGATGGACCCAAGATGAACCAAAATGGTTCCAAAATGCACGACCGGGCACGGGGTCTCTCACTTTGATCAGTTCTGCTCCATTTCACAGAACTCACAAAGGTTGTCAGAGACCTCCCAGACCATCGAGTCCAGCCCAGCCCCAGCCCCTCACCCAAACCCTGGCCCCCAGTGCCACATCCAGGCTTTGTTAAACACACCCAGGGATGGGGACTCCACCACCTCCCCGGGCAGAACATTCCAGAACTTTATCACCCTTTGTGTAAAACACTTTTCCCTGCTATCCAGCCTGTATTTCCCTTGGTGCAGCTCGAGGCTGTGTGCTCTGGTTGTGTCAGTGCTGCTGGAGAAAGAGCCCAGCCCCAGCTGAGCACAGGCACCTTTCAGGAGCTGTGCAGAGTGATGAGGTCGCATCTTGCAGTTCATTGTCCCATTCCAGCTTTAGCCCATCCAGTCCCACCCTGCTTGTTTTTCTCTCTCCAGCCCACGGTGTTTGTGCTCCTGGGCTGAGATTTGGATCATTTGTCCTTGGTGCCCAGCTGGAGCAGGAATTGTTTTGTCTCCCTGCTCTGTGCACAGAGCTCAGCATCCCCTGATGTGAACCCAGAGCCACACACTGAAGCAGCACAGAACCTGAAAAATTTTTTCAGAAAAACAGAAAAGCCAAAACCTGAGGCATCAGCACAACCATGACTCAGCTGCCAAGCTTGATCCAGCAGGGATCAAACACTGCTGCCCCAGCTGAGGGGAACATTTCAGCGCAGCTCTGACCCCTCTGCTGATTTCCAACCCTTTTATCAGCCTGTAATGCCATTTATCCACGCCTGGGCTGGAGCCCTGACCCCGCTGAGCAGGACTCTATTTATACATTCAAATTTACTTTTTGAATCCAATGGAAAGCTTATCATCATAATTACAGGGCTGGATTTAGAGGCACAGATTAGCTGCCACTGCTTGCATCTGCTTCTTCTCCCTGCTGCTAAAGGCATCGTGGGGCACAGCTGCTCAGTGCCCTGCCCTGCATTCCCTCAGGGACAGGCTGGGGACCACTCCCGGGCCCTTCCCTAAATCATGAGCACCCTCTCCTGTCACTGTGGGACACAAAGATGTGCACACACTGCTGTTCTCAAGGTGAAAGAAAGGGAATTATTTCTTTTCTGACTCCAACATTTATAGATTTCCAAGACTGACAGTGGATTGGAGGGTCACAGTGCCACCTCTCCAATGACACTGGACAAACCAGAATTAGGACAGGTTTATTAAACCTGGTTACTCCTGCTACAAGGAATAACCAGAATTAGGCTGGGTTATTAAATATGAATTAGGCGGGTTTATTAAACCTGGTTACTCCTGCTACAAGGAATAACCAGAATTAGGCTGGGTTATTAAATATGAATTAGGCGGGTTTATTAAACCTGGTTACTCCTGCTACAAGGAATAACCAGAATTAGGCTGGTTTATTAAATATGAATTAGGCTGGTTTATTAAACCTGGTTATTCCTGCTACAAGGAATAACCAGAATTAGGCCAGGTTTTTTAATATGAATTAGGCTGGTTTATTAAACCTGGTTATTCCTGCCACAAGGAGTAACCAGAATTAGGCTGGTTTATTAAATATGAATTAGGCTGGTTTATTAAACCTGGTTATTCCTGCTACAAGGAATAACCAGAATTAGGCCAGGTTTGGTCAGATGAGACCTAAAATTTCATTTAGATGACAATTCCTGAGGTATCCTGAAATCTGTTGCCGCTGGGAGGTGGAAGGAGGAGAGGATCCAACCCCATCCTGACACAGCTTCCCAAGCAGAGGGATTCAGCAGGGATGTCACAATTTAATGAATATATCATTTGTACAATGATATATTCAATATATTCAATGATATATCAATTTCCACAAGCCTCAGTGGAAATTTTTTAAAATAAAACCCGTTGTGGGTTGAAATCCAAGCCAGTAGGGAAGAGGAAAGGCAAGGACAGCATTTTTAGTTTTAAAGGATAATGTAAAATGCATTAATTGCTGAAACAGGTGTGTTTGTCCTGCCCACCCAAAACTCCAAGCTGCATTTGTTTTTGTGTGCCACCCTGGATTTACATACCCAAACAAGCTGAAAATGTGGTGTTGGATTATAATCTGTGTTTTAGTGAAAAGTTTGGAAGGAGGAAAAAATACATATTTTGAATACTTGCAAAGAATTTTTTAAAAATTTAATAATTTTTATATTATTTTCTATCATTTTATTCTTGACTTTTCTATAATTTTAGTCTTGACTTCCATTTAATTTTAGTCTTGGCTTTTCTATAATTTTAGTCTTGACTCCCATTTAATTTTAGTCTTGACTTTTCTATAATTTTATTTCTGACTTTTTTATAATTTTCACTGCTTTCCCTTTTCTACCCCGTTTGACAGAACTGGCAGAAGAGGCACTAAATAAAGAACACACCAAACCAGAGCACCTTGAGGTCACCACCTCAGAAACCTCCTGATTATTGAGCATTGAGACAAACCTGGCTGCTGCTGCTGCTGCCCAGGACTCACCAACTCCACGATCCTTCCCCTCAGCTAATTAGCAGAGTTTAATTGATGGGGAATAGGAAAGGATGGATTTCTGTGGCTGAGCAGAGTGGGATCTTTATGGCAGGGCTGCATCTCACCCCAGGGCACGGAGGTTATCCAGAGGAATAACTCTGGGTTATTTCTCTGCTCTTTTTGGAAGCCTCTGTCTCTTTACTCTGCTCTTTTTTGAAGCCTTTTAATGTTCTGAAAGTTGGGGCAGTGGCTGTTGGATCTGGGAGGGTGAATGTCACCTCTGAGAAAAGTTCCTGGATTTCTGTGGGGTCCTTCCCATGCACTCACAGAATCCAAGACAGCCCAGAATTTGCTTTTTTTCCCCCTCCTTTTCCCCTTTTTGATACTTGCACTGCCTTCACTTCTGCTGGAAAGGTGGAAGCGGATCAAAAGTTGTTATTTTTCTCTGTTTACACCTAAAGCAAGAGAGCTTTGGTTGCTGCAGGTGATTCAGGATTCCTCTGGGATGGAAACAGAGGGAATCCCATCCTGCCTTCTGCAGGAGAGTCTGGCAAGAGATGCCTGTGCTCTAATAAAAACCCCTCAGCTGATTGGAAAACAAAAAAGGGAAGAAAAGCTTTAAAGGAAAAATAAAGTGAACAGAAGCATGGTGCAGCTCAAATTCACACTCTGCATTTCAAAATTACAATTTGAAGGACCCCCGTCTGCAGGATTTGGGGGAAGCAGTGGCACAGCTGGAGAGGGGAAGCGAATAATTCCATGGCAGAGGGCAGAATGTCACGAGTTTTGCCCTCAGAGGCTGTGCTGGTGCAGATTTGGGCTCTTGGGGCTCACAGGGTCCTTGGGCTCCTTTTTCCTTTTGTTCCTGGCCCATCCCAGCTCTGATCCAGGTGGGAATGGGGCTCTGGGAGTGCCAGTGGGACACAGAGGATGTGGATCCTCTTCTCCACGTTCTGGCCATGGTCACTCCTGTCAGCAAGACACCAAAGGATTAAAAGCAATTAGGGAAGCCCTGATTTATCCTAATTAGAGCCAATACTGGAGCTCTGTTAGAGCATTTATCTCAATTCTCCAGGGCCTTCTCCCAGTGCTCGCTGGAACTCATTTGTGCCCTTCTCACCCTCCCTCCTGGCAGGGACAGCAGGCTGTGATCTCAGGACCCTGCTGGCTCTGCTATTTACCTTCAGAGCTGTAACATTTCCACACAGTTGGAGCGTGCTGGCATTTATTGCTGGCTCATTAAGTGCTGGGATGAAATCCTGCTGCAGCCTCCGCCCTGGGTGTTTAACAGGTCAGGGCTGCCAGGATTGCAGGGCCTGTGATGCCTCAGGGTTTTGAATTTTATATTTTTCATGTATTTGTAACCCTGCAGTTCTTCAGTGTATAACTAAACTCCATGTCCAGTGGGAGCTGCTGCTTTCCCATTTTGGGCAGACACAACAATTCCTCTCCAGGCCTGGCAACCAAGGACACCTCAGTGCCTCAGGCCCTGAGATGGAAACAAAAGTGAGTTGGGGGCAGCAAACCTGGGGTAAATGACTTCCTGAAGCTGTAATTGGAAGATTTACCCCCAATATGTCCTGCAGAGCTTCCCCTGCACCTCCTTGGAACCGTGGCCTTGCCCAGCACTGCTGTCACCCCTGGGCCCTGCAGGGACAGGGGCAGCTCGGTGCCATTGTCCAGGTCATCCCTCATGCCTCAGGGTTCTGCTTTTTATATTTTTTCATCTATTTGTAATCTTGTAATTCTTCAGTGTGTAACTCTAAACTCCATGTCCAGTGTCCTCTGTTTTTAGGTGGCCCAAAAGGCATCACCTGTCCCCTGGCATTGTCTCTGACACATTTTCTGTCAAATTAACTCCAGGTATGCACTGACTAAACATCTTCAGAACCTCTGGACAAAAAGACTGTGTGAGATTCATGAATCCATGCAGATCAGAAGGAGCTGTGTCAGCCCAGCTCCCCCAGGAATCCCTGGAGCTCAGCATGTTGTGACAGCTCTGGCTGAGGCACAGGCGCAGCTCTGTGGGGATAATGAGAGCTCTTTCATCCCCAGTGGCCTTCCCAGGGAGCCATCCTCCTGCTCAGGGCTGTGCTCTCATCAGCCACGAATGGAACCACTGGCAGAGAGCAGGGAACAGGAGATGGGAGCAGCACTGGCTGGTCTGGTCCCTCCTTTGTGTCCTCTGCAGGAATCGTGCCGTGCTGCTGCTGTGCCACCCCACTGATGCCTTGGAGGGGCACCTCCGACAGAGGCTGGGCAGAGTTAGAGAATAAAGTGGGGTTTTATTAAAGGTCTCCAGGAACTACACCTTGGGCAGTGCAAAGCCTCGCAGAGGTGAGAATTTGAGAATCTGAGAGGTTTTGAGTATTTTCTATAAATTCATTTCCCGCACAGAGGCTACACGCAGGATGGATGATGGTTGTGTGTTTTTGGGGCAGATATCAGCTTGGTCTATTTGCATATCAGGGGTTAATTGTCCAATTTACCCAAGATGGATGATGGTCACCAGTTTTTGGGGCAGAGATAAGGTTGATATATTTGCCTATCAGGGGTTAATTGTCCCAATTAACCCAAGATGGATGATGGTCACCAGTTTTTGGGGCAGAGATAAGTTTGATATATTTGCCTATCAGGGATTAATTGTCCAATTTACCCAAGATGGATGATGGTCATGAGTTTTTGGGGCTAAGTTTGGTCTATTTGCATATCAGGGGTTAATTGTCCCAATTAACCCAAGATGGACGATGGTCATGAGTTTTTGGGGCAGGTATGAGTTTGGTCTATTTGCATATCAGGGGTCAATTGTCCAGTTACAGCTTCAGGTAATGAAGTCACATTTCCCCAGTTTGTTTATATTTTTGTTTATGTTTTTTGGGGTCTGAGGTCCTTGGGTCTCAGGCCTGGATTGTTCTGCCTGCTCAAACTGTGAGGAGAGCTTGCTGACCCTCTGTGTGGAGCTCAGAGCCCTGCACTGATGCAGCACAGGAGCTGAAAAATACAAAAACAAAAACAAAAAAAAAAAGTTTTAGCTAAGAAGTTTTAGCTAAAAGCTAAAACAGCTGAAAAATACAAAAACAAAAACAAACAAAAAAAAGTTTTTGCTAAAAGCTAAAATTTCAGGCATCACCATCAATGGCACTGCTCCAGAAAGAGTAAAACACTCCTGTTGTGTCCTGTGTTTTCACACTTGGACACAACAAGTTACACATTAAAGTTACACAAAAAATGGTTTTAATGTGTTTTGGTACACATTAAAACCATTTGCATATGTTTGAGGTGTAATTAATTAGGTGGTGCTTGAAAGCCTCACACTCTCCGAGGCTGGCAGGTTTCCTTCCGAGGATATTTTCATGTCACTGGATTGGTTTGGATGGTGGTGGGTGCTCAAGGAGAGCCTGCCCAGCATTTTCACAGGTGACTTTATCTACTCTGAAGGCTGGTGGAGTTTTGCTGACACCCAGCTCATGATCCAAGGGAATGTCTGTGACCCGAGCATTTGGGATCTGCCTCCTGCTGCTCTGCCCCCAGCTCAGGAGGGACATGGAGAGAGTCCAGAGCAGGCACAAAGGTGACCAGAGGGATGGAGAACCTCTCCTGTGAGGAAGGGCTGAGAGTTGGAATTGCTCAGCCTGGAAAATGCTCCTGGGTGATTTTATTGCAGCATTCCAGGGCCTAAAGGGGATCCAGGAGAGCTGGAGAGGGACTGGGGGATGACAGGACACAGGGAATGCCTTCCACTGTGGGAGATTGGGCAGGAGTTGTTCCCTGGGAGGGTGGGCAGGCCCTGGCACAGGGTGCCCACCCTGGATCCCTGTCAGTGCCCAAGGCCAGGCTGGACAGGGCTTGGGACACCCTGGGACAGTGGAAGGAACTGCTGCAGCCATGGCAGGAGGTGAAACAAGCTCACCTTTCATGTCCCTTCCAACCCAAACCATTCTGTGACTATTTCCAGCGGCGCTGTGAGAGCCCACGAGCTGCCCAGAAAGGAGCCCTGCACGGTGAGATTTGTGCCAAAAACCACCCACGTTCCACCCCAAGCCCGAGACACACTCAGTTCCAGCAGGGCAGATCCTGTCTCTGATAGGAGATGGCCACATTCCTTCCTTGAAATTTGTCTCCTGCACGCATCAAAACCCATTAACAAACAGCCACAATCTGTGCCCTGGGGAAGCAGAGCAGGCGGCTTTTCTTTTTCTTGGCTGGCTCAGCCCGTGCTGGAGTTGTGGGACTTTTCATCGGCGCACTCAGAGGAGCCGAGTAAAAGTAGGATGATAAATGGTGGAAAAAAAAGAACTCGCTGGCTTTGCTCAGAACCTCTGGCCTGCAGCTCCTCCCCTCGCTGTACTCCTTCCAGCACCCCAGAATTCCCTGCCTCCCTGCATGTTATGGCACCTTTGGGATGTGTTAGTCATAAGAATGAAGCTACTGGTGCTTTGCAGGGATATTTTCACTCTGGCTCTGGCAGGAGAGCTCTGACACAGCCCTGCTGTCGGCAGCGCTCGCTCGCCGATGCCTCCTGAGATCCCAGCCCGCTCCAAAACTCCAAGAGAAAGGGGGAAACGGCCAATTTTTATTTCCTCAGGTATGCTGGAGGTCCTTCTGCTGTTCTTTGGTGGTGTGGGGTGGAGGTGGGGTGGAGGCAGGGGTGGTGGCCCAGAGGGGACCTTTGTGCTGTCCTGTCCAGCCCCTGCTCTGTCCTTTCTCCTCTCAGCAGAGGCTGGGGGGGACTTTGCTTCTCTCTCTCGAGCCCCTGAGGGTTCTTTCCTGCCCTGGGAAAATCCACACTCATCCTCTCAGCCTGGGGATCCTCCTTGGCACTGTGGATGCTCCATGGCATTCCTTTCCCCAGGACCCAGAGCCCTCCAGGGGCTGAGCAAAGGCAGCTCCAGGAGCTGGCACCAAATCACCTCTAATGGTGCCCCTGAAACCAGACCTGGGCTTGGGCTGAGCCTAAATTCACCTTCTTGGGATCTGCAATTGCAGATAATCAACTTCTCCTGGCAGGGCAGCTGATAAGTGGGAGCTTCCCTGATTTTATGGACATTTGCCCCTGGGGGCACGAGTCCTGTCAGCCTCTTTTCATCTCAAATGGGCCAATCTGGAGCCATTTCAGCAAATATTCCAAAAAGTGAGGGTAATCCCAACCCTCTGACTGTCTGCTTTTGCATTCAAGTGTAGAATTCCTGGTTTATCCCACCAGGTTTAGTGGCAGCCCTGGTTTGGAAAAGTTTTCCTGGGCATTATAGGCCCAGTTCAGTAAAAAGCAATGACTGGTCAAAAACGATCTGATATTATTATCAAATATTTTCCACCTGGCTTTTTATCGAGCAGAAAGTGAGGAAGAATTAAAATCCCAAAGGATTTAAATTAAAATATTCAGGTATTATAGGTGTATTCAGACCTTTCATGCTCAGAGTGATTTCCTAATGTTTTTTACATAACCTCACGATTTTTCTCCACCATAAATAATATGATAATACTATAAAAATAACACAATATATAATAATATGATAATATCACAATAATGTGCATATTATGATGGGAAAAATGGAACGAAAATGGTGTGAAGGAAAACTTTTCCAGCCTCTCCACATTAAATATTCTTACACTGAAGAGGTTGTGGCACAGAGAACAAGCTTTTAAATATTTCTCTCCTCCAGACAGAGAACTAGGGGACAAAAACACATTATAACAGCAAAGTGCAGTGGTTGGAAAAGGTTTTGTTGAATGAAATGTCATTTTTTTTGTTTTTGCCCTTAGGGAACAATGAGAAAATTTCTCTTTCTGAGCCTATCTCCTTCTGAAACGAGCTCCAGGAGTGGTCACAACCTGCCATAAAAATGCCATGTGCAAGAGAATATATTTAACATGGGGCAGGCAGAATGGAACGATACGATCTGTTTGGGGTTTGAAGGTAAATGTTTAGACTTTTTTTCCCTTTGAAATGATCTGGGAGAGATGCTGGTTGGCTCATTTGGGAAATGAAATCACGGAGGATTTATGCCATTAATGACAGGCTATGATGTCAAAGACATTTGGCCCGTGGCCATAACCTTTTGTGTGGCTCTGGTTGACTCTTATAAATAAACAGCCCTGCTCAGCTGCTGCCTGCAGAGGAGTCCCCAGCACTTGGGAGCCCTGAAAAGCAGCACTTGAAAAAATAAAAATTGAGGTAAAAGATCGAGGGGAAGGAGCTTTCTGCCCTCAGCATCTCTGGGTTCTGCAGCAGGGCCTGGGTAATGTTTAAAGCAACAATACTGAAGCTGATTTGGTTTTATGAAACTCTGCTGGCTCCTGTTGATTTGTAATTAATCAAAAACCCCAGACACGTGGTCAATAGTGCCCATCTCCACGGGGTTTGCTCCTTCTGTCCCGTTTGTGGTACAAAAAAGCAGATTTTGGTTGGGTTTTAGAGCCACTCCAGTGACAGCTGAGCTCTGTGCCCTGCAGGGTTTTGGTTCCTAAACCCCCATGGTCACAATTTGGTGACCACAATTAGCACCATCCTGGTGGTCAGGGGAGGTCAGAAGGTCCAAGCTGAGCTCTGTGCCCTGCAGGGTTTTGGTTCCTAAACCCCTGGTGGTGCCAGCAGATCCCCCCAGTGCTGTGGGACCCAGCTCCAGCCCAGCCCTGGGGTTTGGGGGGCAGGACTGAGCAGCTCCCAAGGCCACAGGGGTGGCCTGAAGGTGGCTCAGGGCTGCTGGGACAGCTCTGCACAAAGCCAGGGAGCCAGAGGGGCAAGGACAGCATGAAGGGTTGTGCCAGAGCTCAGCCACAGCCACCAGGACTTCAAACATTTTCCCTTCTCCCCTTTCTTCCACTGAACAAAGCAAAGAAAAACACCAAGAAGGCAGAAAATGCTTTTTTTTTCGGGTCTGTGCATCCCAAATTCAATCACTTCTGTCACCTGCAGGCTGCAAACCTCCCCAGGGAAACCCACAGAGCCATGGAATGGTTTGAGGTGGAAGGGACCTTAAAGCTCATCCATCAAAGTTCATCCTCCTGATTTAGGATCCGGTTTTCCCTTTGGGGTGGAAGAGACCTTAAAGTTCATTCATTCAAGTGCATCCCCTTGATTTAGGATCTATTTTTTTTCCATTTGGGTTGAAATAGACTTTAAAGTTCATTCATTCAAGTGCATCCCCTTGATTTAGGATCTATTTTTTTTCCATTTGGGTTGAAATAGACTTTAAAGTTCATTCATTCAAGTGCATCCCCTTGATTTAGGATCTATTTTTTTTCCATTTGGGTTGAAATGGACTTTAAAGTTCATTCATTCAAGTTCATTCTCCTGATTTAGGATCCGGTTTTCCCTTTGGGGTGGAAGAGACCTTAAAGTTCATCCATTCAAGTTCATCCTCCTGATTTAGGATCCAGTTTTTCCCTTTGGGTTGAAATGGACCTTAAAGCTTATCCATTCAAGTGCATCTCCCTGATTTAGGATCTGGTTTTCCTTTGGGGTGGAAGAGACCCTAAAGTTCATCCATTCAAGTTCATCCTCCTGATTTAGGATCCAGTTTTTCCCTTTGGGTTGAAATGGACCTTAAAGCTTATCCATTCAAGTGCATCTCCCTGATTTAGGATCTGGTTTTCCTTTGGGGTGGAAGAGACCCTAAAGTTCATCCATTCAAGTTCATCCTCCTGATTTAGGATCCAGTTTTTCCCTTTGGGTTGAAATGGACCTTAAAGCTTATCCATTCAAGTGCATCTCCCTGATTTAGGATCTGGTTTTTCCCTTTTCCTTCTCTCCTGGTATCTCTTTTCCACCCCTTTCCTGTCTCTCACCACGGACAGTTGGACTTTGAGTCTTTGGTGCCACGGAGTGACTTTGGCACAACTCCCAGGCTCTGTCTGAGGCTCAGAGGGTTCCAAACCAAGAGCCTGGACCAGGAATGGGCCAGGCCCCTTTGTCCTGGCCAGGTGTCCTATTAGCATTCTGCTCTTAATTAGCTGACACCACTAATTAGCGCCAATGTGCAAAACGCCGCAGAATATTGAGCAGAAAACATCTCGATTTGGGCAGATTTGTACCCTGTGGATATTGTTTATTTTTAATTTCAAGGCCCTTCAGCAGAAACATCTTCTCCCCCAGGAGTGGAGCCTCCTGGGCAGGGTTGCAGGGCAGGATAAGAAAAGAACTTTAACCCGTGCTGTAAACCATTTATTAATATTGAATAAGACCCTGCCTTCTTTCAACACAAATAAAATATTACTGCTCTCCAAGATGAAATATGCTGAAATGGAGCAAAGATTTCTATTTTTCCAAAACAAACAGTCTTCAAGTGAGGTCTTTTTGCGATTATTTTAGAGATCTTTTTGTGGATTGGACGGGGGCCTAAAAATAATGTAGATTTGAAGCTCTGACAGCACCAATAATTACAGTGCTGTAAGTCAGCTGAAGCACCCCACTTTCCTCTGGGTACCAGGGCTCCCTTTTTCTCCTGGATTTTAGAGCATTTTAATGTATTCTGGTTGAACATTTAAACCTCATTCACCAGCTCCTCTGGAAAAAAAACGTTCTTGTATTTTTAGGACTGGGAAAGGACAGAGGGAACTTGTTTCTCCTTATTAAAGCTGTAATAAGTGTCTCTACTAATCAAGGGGGGAGGGAGGGGAAGAAAGGGGATAATGTGGCGCTTTTAGTGATCCAATTGTGTCACAAAACAAGAATGTGAAGGGTGAAACACAACCACCAAATATCAGACATAATGACAGCGCTGGAGGTGCCAGAGCTGCTCTGTCCTGGGCCAGGAGGATGCAAGGTCCCAACTGAACCCAGCCACAGCCTCCAGCCTGGCAGAGCCTGTCCTGCTCCCTTTTTGAACCTGGATTTTGGATCCATGCCCAACACTGGTGCTCCCTGCAGCAGAACTTCCACAGAAGCTGTGGCTGCCCCATCCCTGCAATGACCGAGGCCAGGTTTGGAGACTGTGGAAGGCGTCCCAGGGGTGGGGCTGGATGGGATTTAAAGTCCTTTCCAACCCAAACTGCTCTGTGGTTCCCAGCTGTGATTTTATCTCCCATCCCTCCCTGCAGTGGGAGATGGAATTCCACGTGCCAGGGAAGCAGCAGAGAGGAGCCAGGGCTGTTTGCTGCACCTTTGCAGTTCAGCGCTGCTCCAGAAGAAATTAAGATGTAATCTCGGTCGTTTGATTAATTCTGGATTAATTTTGGAGGATGTTTTGAGGCTCATCTCATCCTGAGACAGGAGGGACAAGGCGTTGGTGAATGCAAGGGAACACTGGATTATTTCCACTGCTCTGTGCCGCAGATTGGAAGGGGAAAATAAATACCCTGGTAGCTGAGATAATCCTGGTGGAACAATCCTGTAATATCTGCTGAAAGCTGCGTGCACGACTGGATTGGGAACTTCCACATGGGAGCATTTCCAGTGTGTGCAGTGTCAGGCCCCTGATTGAAATTCCCTTAATTCCACCCTTGAAGCTTCTAGTCCTTTACACTTAAAAAGGCAGAAATGCTTATTATTTGTGCTTGGGAAAGGAGACAAGACGTTTGAGTTTCAAAATGTGCTTTTTTTTCCCCCTTTTTCTTCAGAAAAATGTAATTGCACACAAACCCCTCTGAACAATTCTCCTCGGCCGCCTGAAGAGTCCCTTGGCTGAATTGTAAATCACTATAAAGTGCACCAAAATCAAAAAAAATAGCAAGATCGGGGCACAAATGAGGTTTGGAGCTGTCTGGTCTGGGGTTCTGTGAGGTAATTAAATCAAGGAGACTTTCTGATCTATAGAAGGGTCAATGTAGCCGGGCAGAGCTTTGAACCATGGGCTCATTAAGGCACAATTGCCTTTCTTTGCTGCCCATTGTTTATAACAGAGGCTTATTCTGGAGCAGTCAATAACTGGAGAGCATAAATCACAGGGCAGAAGGAGTTATTCCCACTTCATGGGCCTGATCCTCAGCTGGTATAAATCCCTGCTGCCCCAGTGCTGCCACCTCAGTGATTTATTCACACAATCCCAAATTCTGGTTCATGCTGTTCCCATTGGATTGGGTTTGTTTTCACTCAGTGGGCACAGATATACATGGATGGAGTGAAGGTGGGGATCATTGGGGTAGGTAAAAATTAATTTTGTTAATTCTGAATAGTTCTCTCCCTGCCCCCTTCATTTTATTAAAAAAGGAGTTACCCTGTGAATTCTTGTCAGCTCAGAACCATTTCCCTGAATCCCACTGAGGTCACTTGGAACATTCCCTTTTCCTAAATATTTCTGTTGGGTTTTGGATGATTTAATGGTGATGGTTCTAGATTTTAATCCAATTCAGAAAGGACATCCACGGGCTCAGCACTGGCAGGGCAGTGATGGCAGCACACCCCACATCCATCTTTCTTCAGAGAGATGAGCCCAGCAATTTTGGGAGTGCCTAAGTCTGGCTTCCCATGTGATTTCAGCCCATCTCTGCTCCTTCCTGTTCCCCTGTGTAGGGTTGGGTTCAGCCAGGTCACAGTCAGATGGATTTCCAAAATCTCCTTCAAAGCTGAAGATAAATCTCTGTAAGTGTTCTCTAAATCTGGAAAAGAATCTCCAAAAACCTCCTCCAAAATCTGAAGATTTTGGTTCATCACCTGAGTGATGGATGGGATGGATCACCTGGTGTTGGATGTGCCCAGCAATTTTGGGAATGTCTGAGTCTGGTTTTCCTTGTGATTTCAGCACCAAGGTTCTGACTCTGCTCCTTGGGAACCTTCCTGTTCCCCTGTGTAGGGTTGGGTTCAGCCAGATCACAGGTGGATTTCCAAAATCTCCTTCAAAGCTGCAGATAAATCTCTAAATCTCTTCAGTTCTCTAAAACTGAAAAAGAATCTCCAAAAACCTCATCAAAAGCTGAAGATCAGCTCCAGAGCTGAGGATTTTGGTTCATCACTGGAGTGATGGGCTGCTGTTGGATGTGCCCAGCAATTTTGGGAATGTCTGAGTCTGGTTTTCCTTGTGATTGCAGCATGAAAGTTCTGACTCTGCTCCTTGGGAACCTTCCTCATCCAGATCACAGAGATTTCCAAAAATCTCCCTCACAGCTGAAAATAAACCTCCAGAAATCTCTTGGAAAACTGAAGATGAATCTCCAAAAATCTCCTCCAAAGCTGATGATCACCACCTGACTGATGGGCTGGTGTTGGAAGTGCCTGGAAAACCTCCTCCCATAGCCAAGGTGAGCCCAAAATCTGCTTTAAAGCCCTGCACCAGCGCTGTCAAACATCCCCAAGCACTGAGCCAGCCCAGCTTTGCTCCCCTCAGTCCCGCCTCACCCTTTAAGCAGAGCTCGTCACCAATAATTAATTCAACAAAAGCTCTTTCCCAGCCTTGTTCCCGTGCTGGCTGGGAGCAGAGCTGGCAGTGTGAAGTCATTTTTGTGCCCTGTGTCATCACGCTGATGTCAGGGCTGCTGTCAGCACGGTCAGGGTGGTGTTTATGAAGCTGGAGATCGATATTAAATACTGGATTTAGGATCCATTGGCACAGCTGCAGCTCGGGCTGCCTTTGACCTTCTTTGGCTGACAGGGAGCCAGAGGGGTTTTTCCATGGCATGAAGTTAAAGGAGTTTCCACTGCCCAGCTTTCTGCTCTCCCTTCACCATATCACAGTCCCAGCTCTTACTGGGAATCATAAAAAAAGATTTCTCGGAGGAAACAATAAAAATTTATGGAAGAGATCTCCAGAGGACAAAGCATCAAACCAGCAAAGAGACAGAACACGAGGAAACAGCCAAGGAATAATGTGAAAAATTGATGAGCAGAGCTGCAGATACTGGAAAACAATAAACAAGCAGAATCTGCTTAACCAGGGATGATTGTAATGTTATTTCTCTGGGTTGAAAACACTGAGTTTTATATCCATCCAGGATTCTGGCACTCACACAATGGTGTGTCCAGGCATTTCAGCTCTCTGCTGTTCTCTTTGAGACACACAAAAATTATGTCCACTGTTTTTTTCCATGAAAAATTACCGGGGTTTTATTCCAAGCTGTTTCACAAATCAAAGCTGTCACTGCAGCGAGGGTGAAACATTCGCCGGCTCTCATCGCTGTCCTCCTCCCCCTGCTCTCAGGGGAGGGAAGAACATATGTGTTTGAGAACAAATAATCAGCACTGCTTGTATTTAAATACCATTCTCTGGAACAATGAACCTGTACCTGTGAGGAGAAGCGGAGAGGATCTGCAGGAACAGGGAATTGCATATCAGGATAAATATTTGCATTCCCAGCCCCGGGAGGCTTCTCCTCCTTTCCCTCTGCTTCTCCTCCAGCCCTCTGCCCATCTTCCAAACTCAGCTCCTGGGCTGGGCAGGACAGATTTTATTCCCCACTGTGTTTAAGATGACACCTAAACTTCATCTCAAGTGATGCTCTACTTCATAAAACCTCCAGAAATGCTGATTTGGTTCTCTAAGCAAATTAAACCTGGAAATTTCCCTGCTGATGATTTACAAACACACAGGCCCACCTCATCCCCAGGAATTAGGCTGTCTGTAAATCCACCACCTCCACTGACCTATCCTTTTCCCACCATCTCCCTCCAACTCTCCCAAGCAATTTGGAAGCCTCAGACCCTCAGCATTTCCTCCTGAACCCACGATGGCACTTTCCTCTTAGCCTGGAGATCTTCCTTACGCTCCTAATCTTCCCCAAACCATCATTTCTTATCCAAAGCTGCTTAAGCACTTTGGGGAGGAACGTTCATTTCCAGGCAATATGTGCCCAACCTTGGCCCAGGGCTGCTTTGCAAGTGGAGCTGCCCATAATCCGGAATAAAATTAAACCTTAATCACCGTGCTCTGAGGGAAAGATTTGTCACTGCCCAGCAAACGAGGATCTTAATGAAGATGTTGGTCCTTGCAGGGCACAAATCCATCCCTATCCTCTGGCTTAAAGGAATGTGCAGCTGTGTGCAGGAATGGGGGATTTTCCCCCTCTGAAGCAGCGTGGTGCTGTTAAGAGATGTTTATATATTGATATATAAGCACCAGAAACCTTTAAAAATGGGTACGTAATTAAATATATCTGCCTGAATTCCGTTAAATCAGCAGGACATGGGGGGTTCACCTCGGTGCCAGGAGCTGCTGCTGCAGGGCAGCCTCATCCCTGCTTGTACAAATCGACCCGCAGATGAATTAAATCTCTTTTTTTTGCCTGCTGTGACACCGTGACAGGGGTTAGAAATCAACCCAGGTCTCCTGAGCCGCCGCCCCCGAGCACGAACCGCAAGGATTCTTTCACCCTCTCCATTTCTCAACTGCTGGTAATTACACTTAGAAAAGCTCTGGAAGCCAAAACAAACAAGGGAGATGTTTCCAGTGAGCTCTCAGTTTGTTGTGAGCCCTTCCAAGAGGGTTTTGTGCACGAGGCAGAGCAGAAAGCTCTCAAGTTGCTGAGCCCTCTCCTCGCGTCTCCGTTTGCGTCCGAGCTGACATCGCCCTCCTTGGACGGGACGTTTCCTCCCTCTCACATGATGGGAAAAACAAATTCCACGCTGAATCGGCACCCAGCCAACGTGACCTGGATTGGTTTCAAAGGACAGGGAATTTGGTCACTCAGGACCTGCCTCGGAACCAACTGGAAGCGATTTTATTCATTTTTTTTTCTAATTTCCCGTCACACTACGAACTGTGACCTCATGGGCAGAGCACTCTTGGGTAATGTACAGTCTGTGTCCACAGATTTCCTATTAATTATATTTAGTTTTAAATACAACCAGTAGACCAAAAAAAAAAAAAAAGGCATTATTGGGTTTTTCTACGCTACGTGATTTTTTTCATGGACGTGAAAAATCCAGCACCGCCTCGCTCTGCACTGAGTCACCAGAATGTGCTTATCACAGTGAATCTGTTGGAGAAAATCATCTTTAGTGCCTTTTTTTTTCCTTGGAGCCCGTTCATCCATGACCTCATGGAGCTTCCCAAGAGCTGGCTGAAGCCTGGGCACCTGTAATTAGTGATAAAATCTCACCTGGCACCGCATTTCACCATCGGCATAAGTTATCCTGGAGATCTCGTTCAAGAGAAACCTGTGGGAAGGTTTCAATCCTGTTATTGACTTTTCTTCCCAAGCTTTGTAATGAATTCCCTCTGCCCCAGGCGGGCTGGATGAGCAGGGACAGCTGAGCTGGGCTCTGGCACAAACCCCTGTGTCCGTCTGGGTGTCCCTGTCCCACCACTGGGGACCCTCCCAGGGCCTGATGAAACCATGGAGACGTCAAAGTGACACACGGTGACGTTTTCCAATGAACATCATTGCTTTCCAATGTGGAAAATGTGGAAAAAATCCAGTGTTCATTGGATGTTTTCCAATAAACATCATTGTTTCCCTATATCTATATATATATATATATGTACACACACACATACAATATATATATACATAATAAGCACTAAAACAATTTTTTCTCTGCAAACATTTGCTGTTGGAATTTAAACAAAAATCCTTTGAGTTCCACTGTGCTGAGAGACTTAATGTCCTGTCATGCTTTTTCTTATATTTAAAAATTAATGACTTTGTATTTGCAGTCAATTTTGCATCAGAACATTCTTGCTTGCAATTAATTCCTTGTAGTCTCTCTCAGCAATGCTCCTTGCCCTGATTCCTGATGATGATCCAATTCTAGACTCCACTGAGGCTTCAAGTACTCAAGAATGAGGAGGTTCTTTCATTTTTTTTACAAGTTGATTTATTCACTCCTGCTAAGAATTTGTTCCAGTTGCTATCTCCCATCCTCTGATATATATATATATATATGATATATATAAATGTTTGGAAAATGTGGTAAAAAATGTGGAAAAAAATCCAATGTTCATTGGATATTTTCCAATGAACATCATTCAAGCTTCATTAAAAATTTGCCTTTCAATTCCTTGTCTTCAAACCTCACAGATTTCTAGGAATAAAGGATCTAATCCAGAAATAAAGCATTCCCTGCCGCTCTCCAAACTGAACTCTGCAGGGTTAAAGGCACGACAGTCACTGCAGAATTCCTTTGATGAGACATCAACTTCCAAGGAAGTGGTTTTTTATGAGTTTGGGCCGACCTCACAGGTAAAAGTGGTGGAGTTTCTGCTTGGCTTTGAGACCGGCGCGTTCATTCAGATAATTGGGATTTAAGCCCAGAATTCCCTGTGGAAAGGAGCAGTGGCTTTGGGACATCCTTTAAGGAAAATCTGACTGCGGGGTTTGGTGCTCAGTGTCCAGTGGGTGTCAACCCTCACTCACCCACTGGAACTGAAGGTCCAGCACATGAAGTTCCAGCATGTGAAGTGGCAGAAAGTCCAGATGAAACTCGGTTAGGGGTGAATTCACCCTTCTGGGACAAAATCTGGACAGGCTGGTGCCCAAATATCAGTGCAGCCATTTCAGCCCAGCCCACAGATCGTGTTTTACCTCAGAAATTCCGACCTGGACAAGCACGGAGGTGACTCAGACCCCAGGGTGTGCAAACCTGAGCACAGCCTGACCCACCCAGCCCTTTTGGGGAGCAGGTAGAGCTGGACCTCAGCCAAAGCCTGGGGACACACACGTCAAAATTCCAGGCTCCCTCTGCTGAAGTCAGCTGGCAAATGGTGGCTTGGTGCTGGCCAAACCTGGTTTTAGCTGCCTCTCTGGATGCATGAGGTAGAGCTGCTATAAAATGAACACTGATCCACTCAAATTTATGTTCTGAAGCTAAATTGAGCAGATGATTTTATTATCTGACTACAGAGCAGCCCAACCCACATGAAGAGAAGGCTGGAGCACCAATCAAACATGGCACTGCTATCAGGGGAGATTTCCAGCAACCTCTGCCACAAGTTGCCAGATGTTTATGAGAAACAACGACAGTTTGAAATGACATGACATTTAATTTTTTTAAGGCAGTAATTGCCTATTTCCTTACCAAAATTAGAAACAGCAAATGCTTTGTAAAGCATTCCCATTTGTAAAGGTTCCCTCCAGCAACCTCTATTGTGATGCAGATTCTTTTCTTTCCGGCTGAGGCATCGATCACTTTTCCAAGAGAAGCCTGGGGTGGGCTGGAACCCCCAGAGCTGAGCTCAGATTCAGCGCAGGCAGTGCCAGGGGGGCAGTGCCAGCTCTGGGCTGCTGCAGGAGCCAGGTGAACGTGCCTCCAAGGGAATGACTGAGGCAGCTGCAAGGGATAAGTTTCACCTCTGTCTTGGTTTGGAAAGACAGGAGTCTGCTAGGGAAGGCAGGAGCCTCCCCTGAAATGGAGAATGTAAACCCTCCCCACCCCTCCGAATTGCTATAAATTTTAAATCAAGGGGCTCTCAGGCAAAAATATGGGAGCAGGAAATAACAGTTCTTTAATAGGGAAGGAAAAAAAAGAATAAAATAAACAACGCAGTCCACTAGAACAGCACTGACAGAGTCAGAACCCAAACTGACACCCTGTGGGTCAGGGTGTTGGTGGCAGTCCGATTGAAAATGTGGCTGCAGTCCTGTTCCCCTGGGGAATCCCATGGAGAAAGCCGTGCTGGAGTTCCAGAATCTCAGAGTATATCGGGGTAGCAATGCTTGGCTCCTCCCTCTGGGCGGAGCATCTCCCAATGGGATGTTATAGTTCTTATCAGTCATGCACTGACATTCAATAGCCTGTTATCAGCAGAGGTCCCCTCCCGAGGAAGGTGTGAATGTGATCACTCAAAGAGAGAGATAAGGCAAACTGCTCACTTGACAAGGTAATCAGCCATACAGATGGGAATGGAAAACATCTTGCATGCAACCTTCAGCAACCTCCTCACTCCTCAAGGAGAAAACAACTTTGCTCGCCATTTGAGTCCCTCCTGGAAGCTGCTCTGCTTCAAAATTAAAGGGTGGGAATGGGTTTTCTTGTGGGGTTTGCTGTGTTTCACCACGCAAGCTGAGAGTGAGGAGTAGCTGGTTCAAATTTGTGGGGATATAGAGAGAGAATTGTGGAATTGTTTAGGTGGGAAGGGACTTCAAAGATTTTCCAGCTGCACAGGGACACCTTCCACCATCTCAGGTGGCTCCAAGCCCTGTCCAGCCTGGCCTTGGACGCTTGGGATGGGGCCTCCATCTGTGGGATGGACATGACTTGTGGCTGAAGTTTTAATTAGCCCAATTATCCTTTGATGAATGAGTGTGACTGAGCTGACACCAATTATGTCTCCCTTCAACCCCTTCTTGCCACATGCCCCAGCTGCAAATATTTGCAAAACGCCTCAGAAACTCCTGGAAATGGTTGTACCCCAGTTAATGAGAAATTCCAGAGTCCTGCATAAAATCATGCTTGGAATGCAAACTAAAACTGCTGGGCAGGGCAAAGGAGGGATCATTGTTCTCACAAGTGTTGCTCTGGGCTCCAGGGATCCTGCTGTGCCTTCTGAGGCTTCAGGAGGACACAAAATGATCTGGCCCCAAGCAGGGATTGTGGAACCTTCCAGTGCCTGCAGCACAAACCTGGGCAAACACCAGGAGACAAAATTAATTGGGATAAAGGCAGGAGCTGCAGATCCCTCTGACAGCAGCGAACACTGGAATAAATCTTCCGTCTTCCTCTGAATGGGATCAGCAGAGCAGTTCTTGGAGGACTTCATTTCAGAGGAAAGTGGTTCTGCTACTGAAAATCCCACAACAGAGTTAATTCCAGGATATTTCTGGGGGATGCTGACTGAAACCAGAGGCAGCTTTAAGATGAGGTGAAAATTAAAGTATTACACTGAGCATGACAATGTGGTTACATCCTTTTATCCTGCTGTTGGACCACCAGTGTCCCACCCTTTTAACAATTTTCCTTTAAACATTATTTTTCCTTTAAACATTACTTTTCCTTTAAACATTATTTTTCCTTTAAGCATTATTTTTCCTTTAAATATTATTTTTCTTTTGAACATTTTTTTTTTCTCACACATTTCTGTACCCTTCCGATCTCTTTTCTCCAGGTTGTTTTAAAGTTTGTATCTTTCTCTTTTTGCCTTTTGTGGCCACTCCAAATATGGAAAATTGTGATTAGGGCTGAATTTACCACAAGGAAAATGATCCCTGTGGTCTCACAGCTTTGCTAAGAAGAATTCCTATCATTCTGAGATGTGGCATCACTCCAGGACGTGAATCCCCTTTGGGGGCTGTCAGATATTGCTGCACCGCCAATTTTGAATCCAATTTTGATCTGTTTCAAGCAGAATACAGGGGAAAGTGAGCAAATACCTCCCCGTGGAGCAGCTGGAATTCTGAATGCCCCATTTCCCCTCTTTAGCAGGCACCTGATTTTTCAAACCAGGACACCTTGGTGGATGCCAGAGCAAAGGCAGAACCATCCAGCAGTTGTGCTGGAGCAGGGAGCACTGCTTGGATGAAGATTTCCCAGGATGAGATCATCCATGCTCCTTGGGGAACGCCTCATCGTGCCCACAGGAGTTCTGTGGCAAGGAAAAAAAAAAAAATCATCATTCTTCAAGGAAAAGTGCTAAAAGATTTTTACCAATTGCCTGCTGACAAACCAGTGGAACATGTGAGGGTTTGTCTCTTGGTATTGCAGCTCTATCAAGAGCAGCAAAACCACAGCAAGGGTTGGACTCGCTTTGCCCCCGCTGCCTTTCTGAGCCGTTCGGTGTTTTGTGAATTCCTCCCTCTCCCATTTGTCGCTTCTGCCGGGACTTCCCAGCAGGCAGCAGACACAAGGTGCACGCTGAGTGATCATCCTGTTGGGTTTTCCACGTCTGGCACTCAAAAATAAAAATACACGGAGGGGAAAGAGCCGTTTGGCGGGAGTTATAAGGGCTCTGCCCGTGGTTTCACCAGGACATCACTGATGTGGGGACATTGGGGACAGCACACAGGGGAACAGGAGGTGGGGTGGCCATGGAGGCAAAAGGATGGGGTGTGGAAAAGCAGCGGCAGGGCAGGAACAGGGCACAAGGCTCTGTGAATCACTCTGGGGCTGCCAGGCTGCCCTGGCAAACCTGGGCTGGGTTGAAAGTTCCCCTCCAGTGATTGATGGGCTGCATGCAGGGCTATAAATCCTGCCCTGATTCTGCTTTGGGGCTCTCAGGGAAACCCAGCTGAGCTTTGTCCTGCTTTTTCACATAAATACAAAAGCCTCAGCCCAAATTCTGCCAAATCAGGGGGAATGTGCCAAAGCAGAGTATTTTTAACTGTCTTCCCCTGTTTTGTGGCTTATGGGGTGGGCATAAGCAATAAATAAAGGAACTCAGGCAGTGTTTTGTGAACTCTGGGCATGACCTTTTCCACGAGGTGAAGTTATTGTGTGAGGCTTTCCTGTCTGAATGGGAAGGGACAGCACAATAAATGATCCCTCAGCAGATGCTGACAACTCAATCACGAGGGTAGGGACTGATTTCAAGGTCCAGCCAAAGTGAAATTGCTGCCGAGCCCCAGCTGGGTGTGAGGCATCCCTTGGATTGGGAGGGCAGCAGCAGCCCAGAGCAAGGCAGTCACTAGGAAAGGCAAAAAAACCTCATTTATTTACCACCAGGGGATAACCAACCTCTAGATAGAAAGACACCGAGTGATTTACTGCCCTTAAAATCTGTTTTGTCTTAAAAGTATCTTTTTTTTTTTCCTAAATAAAATAGAAGTCTCTCATAAATAAACGTGTTTTGGATAGGGGCCTTTACAGCAGCATCATAGAGCGCCACAGGCAGGGAAAAAATCCTTAGGCTTGCTGAGGTGATGGGGATAAATGGCTGTAAATGGTCAGACAGGGTGATTTCTCCCCAAAACTCGGGATGCAGAGCCAGGGTGATGTTGGAGAAGCCTGGGCAGCGCTGGGGCTGGTGGCAGCTGGAACATCTGCACCCGTGGTTGGGTGGAGAGGGAGGGAAGGAGGGAGGATGGCAATCAGCTCCTCCTGGGAAGGGAAGAGCAAGAAAAGTGTCAGAACCCAGGAAATCCCTCTGGCTGCCCTGGAGGGCTTAGAGATGTCAAAAACTCCTCGAGACCCTGCCCAGGGGCTCAGAGACCTTGGCACAGAGCCCAAGCCCCCCATGCCTTTGATTTAGCCCTTGGGAAAAACAATTACCAACCTTATGTGAAGAATGACAAGCCACGACAGTTTAAGTAGAATGATAGGGAATTTATCACGGGGTGAAAAATAGATTTTTGGGGTTTTTAGAATGGAGGTTCAGGAGGCAAGATGGAGGGATCTGGGTGTGTCCAGCCTTTCGTATAAAAAGATAACGCCACCTGGGGCAGGCAGAGTGCCTTGACTGTCTTGCTGAAAGGACCTCGGCTGGATAGGAGAAAGAATTTTATAGCTAAGAAACAATAAACAACCTTGAGACCGAGAACTGAAGAGTTCTGACTCCTTCTTCAACCACCAGGCAGGGAAAAAAGACTTTCTAATGCATCTCGGGATCACTCTGACCAGCCAGAGATCCCGAGAGAAAAGCAGTGTTTGTCAATGGGAAAAATGAAGAGAAAAGCCCAATTCCAGCTGTCAGATAAGCAAGGGGAACGTTAACGCTTCTGTCTCACCCTTCCTGCCCTGCCCTCTGCAAACGGAACACCAGCATCGCCCCTGCTGCCCGCCCTGCCCTGCCCTTATCTCTGCCATCACAGCCCAGCACGGAGCAGTTCCTGTTGTTAAATTATCACCCAAACGGGGGTGGTGACAGGGGACAGCAGCACTCTCCATCCTGGGCACGATGGGACCTGTCCTTCCCCAGGAGCGGGGATTGTGTCCAGGGAAGTTTGGAAAGGTTTGGGGATGGGGAAAAGGAGCCAGGGTGTTGGATTATGTTTTTTATTTTTGACTTAGAGATGTCAAAAACTCTCAAACTGAGAGGTGTTTTAACAACTTTTATTCTATTTTCAGACATGATCCCAGGAGCAGGGATCATGTCCAGGGAGGTTTGGAAGGATTTGGTGATGGGGAAAAAGGGCCAAGGGGTTGGATTATGTTTTTTTTTTTTTTTACTTAGAGATGTCAAAAACTCTCAAACTGAGAGGTGTTTTAAAAAGTTTTATTCGATTTTCAGTCTCATGAAAGGTGAGACAATACAGGCGGTATCATTCACACCATCACAATCAGAAACCAATTATTTCTTAATTACAATACATTATAAGCGTTTCTTGGCTTATTAGTTTTTGTTACACCATGTTGTAAATGCTTTAAAGCCAACCATCTAAAATTACCCCTCGTGGGTCCCACTACAATGCATCTTTCACAGTTCTATTTCTCCAAAGTATCCAGTCTTATTTGTCAAGCCATCCTCTGAAACTTGTTTCTAGCTCCACTTCTCTCTCACCAATGTTTGTCTTATTCTATGTATTTTTAAGTCAGTATTTCTTAACTCAAGGTTGCATATAGATGCACACTGTGTGAGCCTTCTGTCAGGCTTTGAGAATTCTCTACAAACCCATTTCCCACAGTTCCCTCTCTCTCTTGAACGGAAAAAAAAAATTCTTTGATGGTCTCTTGTTCATGGTTTGTTGTGTACAGTGAATACACAAGGTACTAACAGGGAATCTTCTCCCCCAATGGGGTTACAGCCCACATCCTTTCCCTTTTCCCTGCAGGATGAATTCCAGGTACAAAGCAGCACCTCCTGCCCTGCAGGGTGTTGACAGAATTCCTGGGTGCAAACAGAGCTCAGCTGCCCCTTTTCACTGGAAATAAATATTGGGGTAATGCCACAGCCACCCTGCCTCCAGCCAGGTCTGTAAAATTATCATTGAGCTCGTTCATTCCAAGGAATAATTCTCTATTCCTGACTCAGGAAAGTTTAAGATGAGGTGAAGTTTCACTTAGCTTGGTCCCTTTGCTGCCTTCACAGCTCATGGAGTCCAGGCTTTGAGCCTGGAATATCCTCTGGAAATGCATCCAGCCTTGCTTGAGGTGATACAAAAGGTCCCCTCACTCCTGCAGGAATTTCCCTCTGCTATTAAACGGGTCCATCTAATTTCTTGCTATAACTTTATAATCAGTCACTTCCAGCTGCTGGTTCTGCCTGCAGCCATCAGGACAGAGCACAGCGTTCCAGGACCAGCCTCTGCTCCCATTTCTGTCCCACTCTGCTCCCTGTCTGTGCATTATTCTGCATTTGACTTATTTTGAGGTTTATTTTTTTAACACAGAATGCGCTGGATAAATAAAAGTTGAAACAAAGTGATTGTATATTAATGCTGGCTCTGAATTGCCCTTTGTGTCAGGAATATCAGAAGGTGATGGGAACAAGGTCTATAAATCCCCCTTCATGTGTGAGGAATATCAAATGGCAATATCGGTGAGAATATCAATGAGAATATCAATGGGACCATTAATGAGAATATCAAATGAAATATCAGTGATGGGAATAAACCCAGCAAAACCCTGATGGATTCTGCCCCAGTCACTGGTGGCTGGGCACGGGATTCTCTTACAACAAACCCCTCAATCTTCAGCTCAAAAATACAACAAATGTAAAGAAAAGGCCCCAGGTGTGGCTGGGAGAGGAGTGCTTTAAAGTTTTAAAGACAGGGAGCTTTGTCCTTCTCCTCTCTGCTCCAGACACACACCAGAGCGGGACAGGCTGCCAACATTAATATTATTGTTGGAAAGAGACTGATCCTGGAAAGTGAGTACATGAAAGAGGAAGAGAAACAAGGGATTGTTAGCTCAGGTCACTTTGAGGTCTGGCACACATGACCTGAAAAAGCCCAAAAGCTTTGGATGCAATTCTCCCAAGAAGGAATTGACGGTGATGACGCAGCTCCAAGAGCGCCCAGGGGAACGGAACGGTCGGAAATGGGATAAAAGAGGGGTTGGGGACCCACAAATGAGGCTCTCTGCATGTTGGGAAGGCTTTGACAGCAGCCAGAAGCACTTTTAGGTGAGCCCACAGCAAGCAGCAGCCTGCCAAGGGTCTGACCAGCCTGGGGAGCTGGGAACGCTGTGAGCGGCCGGGCACCGGCTCCGCTCTCCCACCACTTCCTTCCCTCGCCGCCAATGGAACAGCAAAACAAAAAAAAAAAACCAAATCAAAAGGGGGTGTCTGGCTAGGCCAAAGCCACATGCAGCTCCCCAAAGGCCTGTGTCAGAAAGGCTGGAGGACGTGGGGCTGAGGCTATCGGGGACTCAAGGACATTGCCACCGCTTTCCATGACGCCACTGGGACTGGATGGAGGCTGGGACACCAGGAGCTGTGGCTGGCTCCAGCCCTGCCCACGTTCCCCCGGGACTGGGGAACTTGCTGTGCTCTCTTATTGTTTTAGAGTGCTCTAATAAAGCAGTTATCAGGTCCGGGATGGAAGTTTTCCTTAGCTGAGCCAAGTTAAAAAAAAAAAACCAAACCTGGGGGGGTTAAACATTGCTGTGTCTTCCCTGTGCTTTGGGGATGTTATGGACAGCTCTGGATAGGGAATGTGGAAATTCAGCCTGCTAAAATATCCACTCAGTCAGCAGCAGGTACTTCTGTTAGTAAGCGCAGAGTCTACCCCTGGAGGAAGCACAAAATGGGAATAAATTCCACAGACTCCTGCAGGGCTGAGCTCTACAGAGTGGGCAAGAAACCAACCTCCATTGAAATCTTTTCCTGCACTTTGTCCCTTTGTACCAGGTCCCGAGGCTAATTAGCACCTGGCAACACCTCGAGAAAGATGAAACCTCACCCATCACGCTGCTGTGACACGCAGTTAAAGGATCAGGGACACAGGAGGCTGTTTTTGGTGTCTCATATCCCACAGACACCGAGTGCCTGTAAATTGAGAATGGGCTCAGCTTTAATCAGCTTGCTAGGCTTGCAGGCAGGCTTAACGAGGCGAACCCAGCCTATCTGGGCCGGGATCAGACTGCTCCCAACTGCTCCTCTCTGGCTTTGCTGGAACCTCCTCAGATTTGGAGGGGTGTGGGAAAGAAACCACAATTAAAATTCTCACGAGGACGTGAAGAAAGTGAGGGGGAGATGAAACACTAATAAAGCTTTATGAGTGTTTTATTTTCTGTAATTAAAAATAGCTTTAACGATGCTATGACTGTAAATATGAATTTGCTGGAAAGGTGCTTTCACTGAGGGGATGAGTGGTGGTCTCTGCTCCACTTACTTATTTATCTTTTGCTTATTTATTTTCTCTG
>NW_005054498.1:177784-184759 GCF_000277835.1 Geospiza fortis | reverse complement strand
AAAAATGTCACCAAGCTGCACAAAGAGAACCAGAAGAGTCTTGGGTCAGGGTTCTGGGGGTGGCTTTGGTGTCACTTCCACTCTCACCAACCCTGCCAGGTGCACACTGTTAGTTAAGAAATTCAGGTGGACAAATTTTGGGTGCACATTCCTGGGAGAAGCAGGACCAATTGGAGCTGGCAAAACCAGCCCTTAGATATCTGTTATTTTTCCTTTGTTTTTCCTCTTTCTCCAGTGGAAGTTGGAACTGTGGCGTCAAGAAAGGTGTAGCAAAATAATCAAGCAAAATAATCAAACACTGAAACATTTGCAGAGGAAATTAAAGAGCCTCCCTTTTAATTAGCTCCTGGTGTGTGTTTGATGGCAAAGAAATTGTCAGGCTGCCGAAGCAGACCTTGTGTTTCAGGTTGAGGGGGAATCACCTCCAACCTGAAAGCAAAACATCCAGTGCAGGATGCTTCAAATTCCCTGGAAGAAAGTTCCTCTTTATCTCCTCTGGCACTAACTCATGAGGCATTTCCTAATCCCAGACAATCTGGAAATGCAGGGTTTCGAGACAGGGAATGGGCAAATGCTCAGAAAGAAAAAAGGCTTTTTCCATTTTCCCCCTCAATCTTTATTCGTTAAACCAAGCTGACAACGAGCTGAATTTTATTTACTCCCCAAATATCAGTAGAAAGACACCCAGCCACACAAACCAGCCGATGATAATGTCATTTTTTGGGGTTCATCTGCCATGAAGATGTCCTGTGACTGTTTTCCCAATTCCTGTTAGCACAGCCTCCTAATGCTGATTATTTTCACACTTGTGCAGACAGCAGCTCCCAGAACCAACAATCACAAACCCACCCCTCAACACACTCAATGCTGGACTTCCCAGCCTGGCTCTGCTTTTCAAGCCCTAAACAATCAGCTGAGCTCATTTGCACATTTTACCAACCTAATTAGCCCTGGCTATGATGAAGATCAGGAAGATTTTTTGTTCTGGCTAATAATAGTTGTACTTTATCTTGCTTTGCCTTTTAACTAAGCATGTCCTAATTGTGTATTTACATTCGCTGGCATGTGCAAAACATTGTAAGTAGCTGGGCAAAGCAGCTAATTAGGATTGTACATTCTGTGCTTGCATGGCTTGGTGGAGGCAGCTTATCAAACATTGTGCACATTATCCATTAATTCAAAAATAGGAATTGTACATGAGGGCCCTGGGTTAGTGAAACAACAGGCAGGATTCCTTATCAAATCTTTTTAATCAAATCCTACAGAGTTTTGCTGATTTAAAACTACATCTGGGATGTATTTCTACAGAGGGTTTTGTTTCCTGCTTGCTCAGCTCCCATTCCCAAGCAGAATCAGGATTTCTCCCCTCAGACTCGATGTGTTATTTTTTCCTCCTTCTCCCGTGGAAGGCGGAATTGTGGCGTCAACGAATGAGTAGTAAATAATCAATAAACAAATGTTCTGCGTAGAAATTGCTGGGTTTCTCCTTTGAGCACATTAAGTGAGATTTCTGCATAAAATACAGGCAACACTTGTGGATTTTAATGCAAATCCTGGAGCAAGCTCAGATTGCAGGTTCCTCCCTGGAGGCCTCAGCAGATCGTTCTCAATTAGTCAGGAGTGTGCTGGGGACAAGAGGAGCTCTATTTCCTTGTGATGAGGATGAGGAGGATGCAGTTAAACCCCACAGCCTGTCCCCTCCAGCTGCTGGCCTTGGCACCAGGGAGGCTCCACAGGAAGGGCTGGGGCTGGAGCAGGGACCTTCTGAGGGGTCTTGAAGGTTTTCTGGAAGCAGAGATGCTGGGAGATGCGGTTGTTGCTGCACAGAGAAATATTTTAGGGAGAAATTCATCCCAGTGAGGGTGGGCAGCCCCTGGAGCAGATTCCCAGAGCAGCTGTGGCTGCCCCTGGATCCCTGGAAGTGCCCAAGGCCAGGCTGGACAGGGCTTGGAGCAGCCTGGGACAGCTGAAGATGTCCCTGCTCGTGGTCTCTTCAGCAATTTTATAATTCTGTGTTATCCTTTTATCTCCTTTTTCATTTTCTCTTTTCCCTTCCCACATTCTGTATTAAATTAGTGGAGCTTGTGTCCAACAGACAGGATTCCTTATCAAATCCTTTTAAATCCAATCATGCAGAGTTCCAGAGGTTCCATCCTGACTGCAGCCTTGATTTCATTAAATTCACCTTGTCCCTCTGATGAGCACCAACCCTCACAACATAACAAGAAGCAAAACCAGGCCCTGGGTTGCTGCAGGCCTGGCAACTCCACTACTAATAAAATCTAGCAGGCCCATTAATAAAAATGCAATTAGCTCCTCTAATTAACCTGCCAAAGAACCTTCTGTCTTTTCCTGGAAAACATGGAGCCAGGTGTTCACTAGACAGGAAGCGATGAACTCTGTTATCAGGGCCACATTTGACTTTTTTTTTTTCTTTTTCTTTGCTGGTGGATCTAAAATTAACCAATCTACAAGAAATCAAGAAGTGCTGCTCCTCAGTAATTTGCAAGAAATTACTGATATAATTAGAGAGGACATAAATATATCTTTATATCTAGAAATAAGCATAAGAGTTTTCAAATTTATCTCCCATTGCACAGACTGGGGGCCTGAACTACCCACCACAGCGGCAGGAAGGAAATAAATAAAATTGCCTCAAAGCATCAAATTCCCTTTAAAAAAATTAATTTTTTTTTTGCCAGCTGAGGTTGAAACTGGTGACACAAACATTAAAAAGGAAGCTGTGAAATAGCCCCTTCCAGGCCCAGATTTTGCCAGATCAGTGTTTTTGAGAAGCCCCAAACCTGTGGGGCAGTGAAATGTGTTTACTGAGGATCCCACTTTTAGTGCTGCCACATTTTAAATTTATTGCGGGGCCTTGCAGGAGCAGCAATTGTCTCTCCAAAATCTTCATTTGTAGGTGCTGGTCAATACCCAGTGTGTAAAAAAGCCCTCCTGAGCAGCCCAAGTGGATGCAGAAGGGTTTGTGGCAGGCTCCACTATCAGAGGAACTCTAATCAACTCTTTTCCTCTCTTAATTGATCAGGCACAGCCAAGCCTGAGTTCGCAGCAGCCTTTCCTAGAAGGGATTACTGTAAATCAAATAAAGCAGAAATAAAAGCTGGGTTTCACCAAAGAGCCCTGGCAGGTGATGGGAGGTTCAGCTGAGAGAGGTCAGGAGTCAGGCCTCAATTCAAATTGAGATTAAATCTGAGATAAGGCTCAAGTTCAGAGGTTGAACAGGTTTTTGTTCTCTTTTTTATGAGATTTTTACTGAAAGTGTCGTTAAGAGCAAAGCTAGATGTGTTTTCTGCAAAATAAACCACATTAGCTGCAAGAAAGCAAAGCCAATAAATAAATGTGGTGTCTCTCCAAGCAAGGGTTCCTTCAGCGCTTCCAACCCCCAAAAAAAAGAAATAAAGCCTGAGAAGATAAATTTTCCCCTCAGCAAAGATTATCTCCAACAACCTGGCAGCTTCTGGGAGCTATAAAATTCAATTAACATCTTTTGCTTTGTGTGTCACACTTCAATTAAACAGAAAGCAGAGGGATTCGAGGAGTGTATTTAATATGAGATAATGTGCTGGATTTCAGGACTTTGGTTGGGATTCCATCCCAGCATGGTCTGTGACTTGTTTATGTCTTTGGAAATGGGACGGGTGGGACTTATCCAGTGCTTTTATCAATTGGAAAATTGATAAATGCACTGAGGACCAAAAGGAAAAACTTGGAACAGTTTTTCCTTGCAAACTGCTCAGTCCGTGCCTGGCACTGGAAGCATTTTAGCAATGGGGTGAATTTAATCTTTGAGAATTTATCTTTTTATTTAGAATTCATCTTGGAATTTAATCTTTGAAAGCTTCACAGGACCACAAAATGCTCCGTGAGGAGCAAGGTTTTTGTGATGGAGAAGGGCTTGTTGGGAAACCCTTGTGGAGGTGCCACAAAAGAGCATTTTTAAAAATCCCAGCCAGGGAAAATCTGCCCCAGGAGAGGTGAGCCAGGAGCTTTTCCTCACAAGGGACAGGAACGAGGGGGTTGAGGCACTCAGGAGGAGTCCAGAGCTCTGTGCCTTCACCTGGAGTTTGCCAATGTTTTTAAGGAATCATTCCCACTTTTCAAATTTGATTTTCTCTTCACATGGATTTTCCCAATGTTTTTAAAGAATTTTTCCCACTTTTCAACTTTGATTTCTCACCTTGCAGCCAGGACTGACCCAACCTCACAGAAGCATTAAAGGTGGAAAACACCTCCAAGATCATCAAATCCAAGCTGTGCCCCATCCCCACCGTGCCCAGCCACCCTTCCCTGGCTCGCGGGAGGATTTGTGAAAATCAGAGGATCACTAATTAAAAAAAAGCTGCTCTAATTAAAAAAATAAATAAATAAAACCAATCAGAAGGATCTGCTCCTTCACCACCTGTGCAGCTGCTGGCAGGGTCAGCTCCCAAAGACACCAAAGGAATTTTCCACCCCAAAAACCCCCCGGGCAAAGCCTTTATGAAGGACAGAGCTTCACAGTCCATCCCACTGATGGATGACAGAGGCATGAAAAGATTAATTTAGGGACCTTCCCTAAATAGCTCCAGCTTAGGTTCCCCCAGGCTGCCAAAATCTGAGTGGAAATCTCATGGGGGTTAAAATGCTCAGTCCTTGTGCCAGTTCAGCACTTCCAGCTTGAGCTGAGAATGGAAATTTAGTGTGGAAAAGGGAAAAAAATGATGGGATCTGCCAGGAATTTCAAGGAAGTTTGGGTTTGGAAGTAATAAAGGATCCAGGATTGGATATATTTTTATATATGTATATATGTGTGTATGTATATGTATTTTTATTATATTTATAATATAGTTATAGTTATAGTTATAGTTATAGTTATAGTTATAGTTATAGTTATAGTTATAGTTATTTATTTTTAGATTTATATATATTTCTATATTTATATATCATACATAATTTATATTTCCATTTATATGTATTTTATATTCACGTTCATATTAATATGTATATTATATTAATACTAACATTAACATTGATATTAATATTAATATTTTTATTTATATTTACATTTTTATATATTTTATGTTTATGTTTATGTTTATGTTTATTCTCTCATTCAAATAATTTCTTGATTACACAAACCAAACAGAAGCAGAAAATAAAAAAAGAACCCCAAACCTTTAATGTGTCTTATGGTCAGGAGTAGCTGGAAAGAAAAAAACAAAACTTTCCTTCCCGTGTTTCAACTGCAAGTTTTTTATTTATTAGAGATTATTTAAACCCTGAAAGTTTGAAAAGATGAGAATCGAAAACAATAGTGGCTGCATGTGTCGACTTTTCAGAAGAGACCAAAAAAAAAAAAAAAAAGAAGCTGAACAAAAAGAATGAAAAAATGCTTTGAGCATAAAGCAAAGGCCACAGTAAATCATTGGATGTGCTAAATAAATCAGAGTGATGCTGATAAAGCTGCTTTGGCTGCTTCCAGACCCTTTTTGTAAGGTTTTTAAACTGCTGGTTACATCCCCTCTGTGATATGTGGTTGTGTAACTCATCAGGTGGGCCAAAAAAGGATCAATAAATAAATCTTTAAGAAACAGAAAAATGGGATTTGGCTCAAGGGACGAAGGAACCTGTGCGAGAAATTTCCACATTAAAAAACCATTGCTCTTTCTGGAGCCCAGGGTGAAGAAAGAGCTTGAAATGAAACAGACAATTCCATAATTTTAGGGGGAAAATATTTATTATAAAACAGACAAGTTCACCAAAACATCCAGCCCAAGATGAATTTAGAATAAAAGTCTCTCCTACCCAGCTCTGCTCTCAGCTCTGAGGTGGAGTGGGATGGACTCAGGGGATTTTCAGGAGAGGTTTGGGCTTTTTGGTGCTGTGATTGTGGATATTGTGATCCAGAGTTGGTTTTGAGTGGAATTCTTCTCCAGAAGATCCAAAATTCTCCCTCTGAACAGGAGGTTCATCATCTGCCTTATATCCAGCCCCAAAAGTGACCTGGGCTGGGGAGAACACAAAGCTGTGTCAGAGTTTCTATGAGTTCATGATGCTTTGTGCAATCTGAATTACGTGTGAAACAGACAATTCCATAATGTTAGGGGGAAAATATTTATTATAAAACAGACAAGTTCACCAAAACATCCAGCCCAAGATGAATTTAGAACAAAAGTCTCTCCTACCCAGCTCTGCTCTCAGCTGGGAGGTGCTGAGATGGATTCAGGGGATTTTTGGGAGAGCTTTGGGCTTTTTGGTGCCGTGCTCGTGGATGTTTTGATCCAGAGTTGGTTTTGGATGGAATTCTTCTCCAGAAGATCCAAAATTCTCCCTCTGAGCATGGAACCTCTTTTTACGAAGAGGCAAAATATCATTGTCCCCCAAAGTCTTTGTGATGCCATTGGAAACTCAGGGACCAGAGAGGATTTTCCTAAAATCAGTTAACTTCCCAAAAGGGCAGCAGGGCCCTGGTGTTGGACCAGCCTGGTCTGGGATGGAGTTTGCCCAAAACTGGGAGCCAAAGCACCCTTTAGAGAGCAAAAATACTCAAAAAATACTCAAAGTATCCTCTGGAGAGCAAAAAAACTTACCCTGGGCTAAGTTTATTTATCTTTTAGTCCTATTACCCCACTGGAATTGAAAAATTTCCCTCAAATACCAAAATAGTGAACAGAAAGCAGGGAATAACAAAGCTGGAACACGACCACAAAACCACAAACCCTGAGTTTGCGTGCAGGTGTAACCTGGCAGAATTTGGGTTGGTTTGTTGGCTGATCAGAGTCACTAAATGACAAAAAGGTGATTTTTTTTTCCACGTTTCCCCGCTCCCATCCCATTGGTGACTGGAGCGCGGCTGTTTTTCCGATGGATTAAATTACTGGGGGGGGAAAAAGAACATGAAAGGCAGTGCTGGATAAATGGATTTTCCTGTGCCTGAAAAATTGTGCAGGTGAGGTCATTGGGTCTTAAAAAAAA
>NW_005054498.1:175180-177076 GCF_000277835.1 Geospiza fortis | reverse complement strand
ATGTTTATGTTTATGTTTATGTTTATTCTCTCATTCAAATAATTTCTTGATTACACAAACCAAACAGAAGCAGAAAATAAAAAAAGAACCCCAAACCTTTAATGTGTCTTATGGTCAGGAGTAGCTGGAAAGAAAAAAACAAAACTTTCCTTCCCGTGTTTCAACTGCAAGTTTTTTATTTATTAGAGATTATTTAAACCCTGAAAGTTTGAAAAGATGAGAATCGAAAACAATAGTGGCTGCATGTGTCGACTTTTCAGAAGAGACCAAAAAAAAAAAAAAAAAGAAGCTGAACAAAAAGAATGAAAAAATGCTTTGAGCATAAAGCAAAGGCCACAGTAAATCATTGGATGTGCTAAATAAATCAGAGTGATGCTGATAAAGCTGCTTTGGCTGCTTCCAGACCCTTTTTGTAAGGTTTTTAAACTGCTGGTTACATCCCCTCTGTGATAT
Organism: Geospiza fortis; assembly: GCF_000277835.1. Classification (NCBI taxonomy): domain Eukaryota; kingdom Metazoa; phylum Chordata; class Aves; order Passeriformes; family Thraupidae; genus Geospiza; species Geospiza fortis. The sequence continues at coordinate 176,623 of NW_005054498.1, read as the reverse complement.
GTGGTTGTGTAACTCATCAGGTGGGCCAAAAAAGGATCAATAAATAAATCTTTAAGAAACAGAAAAATGGGATTTGGCTCAAGGGACGAAGGAACCTGTGCGAGAAATTTCCACATTAAAAAACCATTGCTCTTTCTGGAGCCCAGGGTGAAGAAAGAGCTTGAAATGAAACAGACAATTCCATAATTTTAGGGGGAAAATATTTATTATAAAACAGACAAGTTCACCAAAACATCCAGCCCAAGATGAATTTAGAATAAAAGTCTCTCCTACCCAGCTCTGCTCTCAGCTCTGAGGTGGAGTGGGATGGACTCAGGGGATTTTCAGGAGAGGTTTGGGCTTTTTGGTGCTGTGATTGTGGATATTGTGATCCAGAGTTGGTTTTGAGTGGAATTCTTCTCCAGAAGATCCAAAATTCTCCCTCTGAACAGGAGGTTCATCATCTGCCTTATATCCAGCCCCAAAAGTGACCTGGGCTGGGGAGAACACAAAGCTGTGTCAGAGTTTCTATGAGTTCATGATGCTTTGTGCAATCTGAATTACGTGTGAAACAGACAATTCCATAATGTTAGGGGGAAAATATTTATTATAAAACAGACAAGTTCACCAAAACATCCAGCCCAAGATGAATTTAGAACAAAAGTCTCTCCTACCCAGCTCTGCTCTCAGCTGGGAGGTGCTGAGATGGATTCAGGGGATTTTTGGGAGAGCTTTGGGCTTTTTGGTGCCGTGATCGTGGATGTTTTGATCCAGAGTTGGTTTTGGATGGAATTCTTCTCCAGAAGATCCAAAATTCTCCCTCTGAGCATGGAACCTCTTTTTACGAAGAGGCAAAATATCATTGTCCCCCAAAGTCTTTGTGATGCCATTGGAAACTCAGGGACCAGAGAGGATTTTCCTAAAATCAGTTAACTTCCCAAAAGGGCAGCAGGGCCCTGGTGTTGGACCAGCCTGGTCTGGGATGGAGTTTGCCCAAAACTGGGAGCCAAAGCACCCTTTAGAGAGCAAAAATACTCAAAAAATACTCAAAGTATCCTCTGGAGAGCAAAAAAACTTACCCTGGGCTAAGTTTATTTATCTTTTAGTCCTATTACCCCACTGGAATTGAAAAATTTCCCTCAAATACCAAAATAGTGAACAGAAAGCAGGGAATAACAAAGCTGGAACACGACCACAAAACCACAAACCCTGAGTTTGCGTGCAGGTGTAACCTGGCAGAATTTGGGTTGGTTTGTTGGCTGATCAGAGTCACTAAATGACAAAAAGGTGATTTTTTTTTCCACGTTTCCCCGCTCCCATCCCATTGGTGACTGGAGCGCGGCTGTTTTTCCGATGGATTAAATTACTGGGGGGGGAAAAAGAACATGAAAGGCAGTGCTGGATAAATGGATTTTCCTGTGCCTGAAAAATTGTGCAGGTGAGGTCATTGGGTCTTAAAAAAAA
>NW_005054498.1:167080-170828 GCF_000277835.1 Geospiza fortis | reverse complement strand
TCAAAAGAGAACAAAAAAAAAAAAAAAAAGAAGCTGAACAAAAAGAATGAAAAAATGCTTTGAGCATAAAGCAAAGGCCACAGTAAATCATTGGATGTGCTAAATAAATCAGAGTGATGCTGATAAAGCTGCTTTGGCTGCTTCCAGACCCTTTTTGTAAGGTTTTTAAACTGCTGGTTACATCCCCTCTGTGATATGTGGTTGTGTAACTCATCAGGTGGGCCAAAAAAGGATCAATAAATAAATCTTTAAGAAACAGAAAAATGGGATTTGGCTCAAGGGACGAAGGAACCTGTGCGAGAAATTTCCACATTAAAAAACCATTGCTCTTTCTGGAGCCCAGGGTGAAGAAAGAGCTTGAAATGAAACAGACAATTCCATAATTTTAGGGGGAAAATATTTATTATAAAACAGACAAGTTCACCAAAACATCCAGCCCAAGATGAATTTAGAATAAAAGTCTCTCCTACCCAGCTCTGCTCTCAGCTCTGAGGTGGAGTGGGATGGACTCAGGGGATTTTCAGGAGAGGTTTGGGCTTTTTGGTGCTGTGATTGTGGATATTGTGATCCAGAGTTGGTTTTGAGTGGAATTCTTCTCCAGAAGATCCAAAATTCTCCCTCTGAACAGGAGGTTCATCATCTGCCTTATATCCAGCCCCAAAAGTGACCTGGGCTGGGGAGAACACAAAGCTGTGTCAGAGTTTCTATGAGTTCATGATGCTTTGTGCAATCTGAATTACGTGTGAAACAGACAATTCCATAATGTTAGGGGGAAAATATTTATTATAAAACAGACAAGTTCACCAAAACATCCAGCCCAAGATGAATTTAGAACAAAAGTCTCTCCTACCCAGCTCTGCTCTCAGCTGGGAGGTGCTGAGATGGATTCAGGGGATTTTTGGGAGAGCTTTGGGCTTTTTGGTGCCGTGATCGTGGATGTTTTGATCCAGAGTTGGTTTTGGATGGAATTCTTCTCCAGAAGATCCAAAATTCTCCCTCTGAGCATGGAACCTCTTTTTACGAAGAGGCAAAATATCATTGTCCCCCAAAGTCTTTGTGATGCCATTGGAAACTCAGGGACCAGAGAGGATTTTCCTAAAATCAGTTAACTTCCCAAAAGGGCAGCAGGGCCCTGGTGTTGGACCAGCCTGGTCTGGGATGGAGTTTGCCCAAAACTGGGAGCCAAAGCACCCTTTAGAGAGCAAAAATACTCAAAAAATACTCAAAGTATCCTCTGGAGAGCAAAAAAACTTACCCTGGGCTAAGTTTATTTATCTTTTAGTCCTATTACCCCACTGGAATTGAAAAATTTCCCTCAAATACCAAAATAGTGAACAGAAAGCAGGGAATAACAAAGCTGGAACACGACCACAAAACCACAAACCCTGAGTTTGCGTGCAGGTGTAACCTGGCAGAATTTGGGTTGGTTTGTTGGCTGATCAGAGTCACTAAATGACAAAAAGGTGATTTTTTTTTCCACGTTTCCCCGCTCCCATCCCATTGGTGACTGGAGCGCGGCTGTTTTTCCGATGGATTAAATTACTGGGGGGGGAAAAAGAACATGAAAGGCAGTGCTGGATAAATGGATTTTCCTGTGCCTGAAAAATTGTGCAGGTGAGGTCATTGGGTCTTAAAAAAAAATTCCAAGCTTGGAACTGAGAGAGGAGAGAGAAGGAATCTCCAGTTCTATTGGATTTTGGTCATCCCACCAGCCCAGCCCATCTTTTGAGTTTGGGTTTTGGAAAAATGTCAAGTTTGGAACTGGGAGAGGGGAGAGAAGGAATCTCCAGTTCTGTTGGATTTTGTTCCTCCTCACCTCCTGCTTTGATGCCACTGGTGATCAGTGTGCAGTTGGGTCCTGTAAGATCAGTATCAGACCAAACCGCCAGGCCATGGGTGCACTCTGGGGATTCTGCAGGGTGGGAATCACAGAATTCCAGAATTATTGGAGTTGGAAAAGCCCTCCAAGGCCATCAAATCCAAGCTGTGCCCAATTCCCACCTTGTCCCCAGCCCAGAGCACTGAGTGTCACCTCCAGGCCTCGGACACCTCCAGTCATGAGGACTCCAAACCTCCCTAAGCCCAAAGCTGTTCACAGACCTTGCTGAAATTTTCTATTTTTTGAGATTTTGGATGAAAATTCAACCTTCAAATTCAACAAAATAATGAAGAGCCTGGAAAAATATCCAGCACAAGTTGCACGTTTTGTCCCTGTTTCCCTCTGTAAGAGATCCCCATGACCAACAATCCTCATTTTATATCATTGGCTCTCTAATTTTGTGCTGAATTGGAATTCTAAATACAAGTTGAGGGCCACAAGAAAGCACAGAGCACGAGACAGCCCTTGAGGGAAAAACATTCCCACTGTTCCTGCTCTTGGAGATTAGGGCAAAGTTGCTGGGAAAGAGTCATGGGATGGGACAGAGACAGAAAATGATGGCTGAAGGTGTCACATCCATCTTCCTGGTGCTAAATCCACCTTCCTGGTGCTGTATCCCCCTTCCTGTGCCTGTTTCTGGCTAATTTATACCACTTTGGTCATAAAAACTGCCTTGGTTGCACAACTCTGGAAAAAAGATTGTGGAGGAGCAGCCAGATCTTTATATCTGTGCTTTATCTCCTTCTGAGCTAGAGGCTGGGAGTCTTAGCAATTAAAAATAGATCAAAACCTGATGGAAATGTTCCTAGAATTTGGATGTGGGTCACTCAAAAGGGAAAACAGGTAAAAGGTCTGGCTGCAGCTCTGAACTTCCTCTGGTTTGGGTTTGTTTGGGTTCTGGGTTTGGTCCATCTCAATAAACAGAGCTGACAAGCAGAACTTGCTTAATTCATCATCATCTGAGAGTGGAACAAAGAAAAGGGCAGATCTACTTCTGTTTGTTCAGAGGGAGCGGGTCTGAGATGAAGGAGAATAAAACACCTACGAGGGTGACTTTAAAAACAACAGGAGGTTCATCCTCTGCCTTTTATCCAGCCCCAAAAGTGACCCGGGCTGGGGAGAACACAAAGCGGTGTCAGAGTTGCTATGAGCTCATGACACTTTGTGCAATGTGAATTACGTGTGAAATTGTTTTGCAGTGACCTAGGGAAGGCTCAGGATCCAGCAGCTCCCTGGGGACTCTTTCAAAGTCTCTCAATTAGGATAATTTCTCCTGCACAGGGCTTCCAAAAGCAGTTCAGAGACACAAGGGCGAGCAGCCAGACCTTTCTCGGGAGCTCAGGGCTGGGTTTTGTGTTTTGCTGCTCATCCTGGAGATGCTGGCAGCGCTGGAGTCGCCAAACTCTGCTCTCTGTGGCTGCAAACTCCCCTGGAGCTGTCCCAGGCCGCGCAGGATCAGCTGGAATGGCTGGGAAGGCTTTGCAGGAATCACAAGGCAGCAAGTTCAGGCTTGCAGAGCTGCTCTCCAAAGTTGAGGCAGCTGGAGCAGAGGGGTGTGGGAGCCCAGGACATCCCTCTGTCTGTCCAGGATGGCCAGGACCCCTGCCGGGGGGCTCAGAGACCCTGGCACGGAGCCCACGACACCTGTGGGTTTGATTATGGCCCATGGAGCAAATCACCAACCTTGTATGAAGATGAGCAAACCACAACAGTTTAGGTAGAATATTAGTGAAGTTATCACGGGGCGGAAAAGTAGATTTTGGGGTTTTTGATATGGGGGTTCAGGAGGCAAGATGGAGAGATCTGGGTGTGTCCAGCCTTTCTCCTTCTTCTTCTTGGCCTCCATCTCCTGCTGTGATGGTGGCACTT
>NW_005054498.1:132527-167011 GCF_000277835.1 Geospiza fortis | reverse complement strand
CTGCTGAACAGACCTTGGCTGGACAGGAGAAAGAATTTTATAGCTAAGAAACAATAAACAACCTTGAGACCGAGAAAGGAAGAGTTCTGAGTCATTCTTCAAGTGCTGGGCTGGGAAAAGAGACTTTTAACCATCTTGGGGTCGCAGCAACCCAGAAAGGCCCCGAGAGAGGGGCCCTTCCAAGCTGTGAGCACAGGGAAGCTCAGAGACACCCCCCTTTCCACTGAAAAATGGGGAGCACAGGGATGCTCCATGGCCAGGACATCCTTTCCTGGCTCCCTCCCCAGTTTTCTTGCAATCATTGGGCATTACCAAGAGTTTATCCCTGCAATCCCATCACCTCCATTAATTTGTATAATATTTGTAGTGCCAGGAAGAGCCAAGTCTGTGCGTCATTCCCAAGGGCAAAGATCCAGGTTTTTGTGGGATTTCAACAACTTTGTGAATGGTTTTCCCCCAGCGTGTTTTACCTTCCTACACCCCTTTCCTTGGTGCCCCCTGGCCCTCGGCAGAGAGTCTGCTCAGGAACACTGAGCCTCACACCTCTCCCTCTCTGGGAATATTTGTCTTTGCCTCCTTGCAGGGAGGATCTGCAGCCTGAGGGGAACGATATAAACACAGATGGATCCCTTGGGGCGGCACTGACTGCCTTGGTGACACCGTCTGAATTACATTTCTGCTTACATCAGACTCCTGGCACCACAAAAAGATTCTCTGTAAGAAAAAAAAAAAACTGGTTTATACCTTTTTTTATATTGATATTAATACCTAAGCTGAGCTTTTATTATGTACAGGAGATGGCAACTGGTTCTCTTGAAACCTAAAAATAATTGAAGGACTAACAAAGTCTGACCTTGGATAAGGCTGGATCTTCCTGATCCCATTTTTATGAGGATGAAGGTTCCTATTCCTCCTCCTCTGATGGATGGAAATGGGGTTTTTACCTCAGAAAGACCATAAATCCTTGTACAGAAAACACTGTTTTAGTCTGATTAGTCTTGGTCTAACTCACGCTGCTCTGTTTGTCCCTCTGAGGTAAAAACCCATCCCTGTGGTCCTGTCTCTCTTGGAATTGTGTCTGGCCCTGGACGAACTTTTCGGTAAAAGCAGGAAAATGTTGTGTTTAATCCTGAATCCCTGGCTGTGAAATCCTTTGAAAATATTCCTTCTGTGGAGTTCTTCTGCTCAAAGGCTGAATATTCCCTGGGCAGGCAGAGTGAGGGATGAGCTGGGAGTTGCTGCTCAGGGATGGGGACAGGTGGGGATCTTTTAATTCCTTTTTCTCCCTCCTGAATAGAAAAGCTAAAATCTGAGGCATCAGGGTGGTGATGGGGAAGAATTGGCATTATTGAAATGCCAGCTGACACCGCAGCCCAAAAATTCCTCCAGAAGCCAAACTCAAAGCAAGCAGTGAGCCCTTCCACTCTGACAGTCTGATCAAAGCAGGAATTCCACCAAGTCCCTGATTCTCCCTCCTTGGCAGGGCCAGCCCTGCCCAGCTGCACAGATGAGCTGTCCCAAACCTGCTGCCTCAGGTTGGAGCTTTTCTATTTTTCAGGCTCTGTGCTGCTTCAGTGTGTGGCTCTGGGCTCACATCAGGGGATGCTGAGCTCTGTGCACAGAGCAGGGAGACAAAACAATTCCTGCTCCAGCTGGGCACCAAGGACAAATGATCCAAATCTCAGCCCAGGAGCACAAACACCGTGGGCTGGAGAGAGAAAAACAAGCAGGGTGGGACTGGATGGGCTAAAGCTGGAATGGGACAATGAACTGCAAGGTGCAAATGGAGCAGAACTGATCCCAGGGAGAGACCCCGTGCCCGGCCGTGCATTTTGGGGCCATTTTGGTTCATCTTGGGTGCAGCCCTGGCTGGGCTCTTGTGCTGCCCAAGGTGGATCTGTCACAGACATATTTTATGAAAAATCCTTTCCTTAGGATTTTTTCTCCTGAGAAGCTGAGAGGCCTCAGGAACAAAATGTAAACAATGGTTATCTGCTGCTGTGGAATGCAACAGGTGCATCGGTGATTGGTCTCGTGTGGTTGTTTTTAATTAATGGCCAATCGCAGTCCAGCTGTCTCGGACACTCTGGTCAGTCACAAGATTTTATTATCATTCCTTTCTATTCCTTTCAAACCTTCTGATGAAATGCTTTCTTCTATTCTTTTAGTATTGTTTTAATATATCATTTCCTTTTAATATCATATATATCATAAAATAACAAATCAGCCTTCTGAAACATGGGGTCAAGATTCTCATCTCTTCCCTTGTCCTGGCACCGCTGCGAACACAACCACATGGACCCACGGAGGAGATCCTTTGAATAAATCCCTGCTTTACTCTGTAACTCTGCTCCAGGTGAGCCTTCTCAAGGCATCAAACCAAGCCCACAAAACTTCTCCTTCCTGCTCCTGGCCATGGATGGGAGCTCTGCTGTCCATGAGTGCCAGGCCTGCCCTCGGTGACGGCGTGCGTGGCTCTCCCCGCTAATCCCGGGCGGCACAAGGGATAAATCCTCTCACTCTCGGAGCACCGAGCAGCAAAAGCTTCAGGATTTGGGCAGGGAAAGCTTTTCTATTAGCTCAGGCAGTAAACACAGAAAGGAGAATGGATTTGCTCTGCCAGAGGACAGGAGAGGCCACCTGCCTTAGCTTTTCCCTCTCTGCTCTCGTGGGCATGTGGAACGTGGGGAATTTTCCCTTTTTTTCTCCCTCCAGCCCTCCCAGACAGGCTCCAGGAGGAGAGGAATAAATTGAATAAGTGGTTTGTAGGGCTCTAGTTCGTGATGTTTGACTTTAAGTGCTTTCATTGCAGGAACACAACCCTTGGCTGTGTTTTCCAGAATAAAAGAATTTTTGAAATGTTTTGAGGGTCTGGGCGCAGATTTTTTTGTGCATTTGGGATGTGTACGTGTCAGGGAAGCCCAAGTGAAAGCTCCTCCTGCGCTGGGAGATGCTGGAATTGTGTCAGAGCACAGGGTTTGCTCTGACATCCATAAAATACATTTTCAAAATGCAGAGAGAATGTTGATTTTGAAGGCAACTTCCAGTTCTTGGAGAAGAGATTTTTCTTTGCATACTGGATCACAAGGGAGCCACGTGCAGGTTTTTCTCCCACCTTTCCCAATTTAATTTATTGTCTACTCTTCACTCCAGGGTTTAAACCACAGCTCAAGCCCTGGGTCCTTTCCTGAGTGAATCCATGGGGATGGTGGGGCACTGGAATTCCAGATTTCCAGAGAAGCTTTGGCTGCCCCAGTCCTGGAAGTGCCCAAGGCCAGGTTGGAGCACTCTGGGACAATGGAAGGCGCCCCTGCCCATGGATTTAAGGATAGGCTTTAAGGTCCCTTCCAACCCAAACCATTCCATGATTTTCAGATAATAATAATTTCAGATAATTTTCAGATCATTTTTGTGCCTTTTTTCCCCATCCAGTGCCCTGTGGTTCCAGAGCTGTACCTGATTTAGAAACCCAGCAGCAACACCAAGGTGAAAGATTTCCCTGAAATCCCAATTTCCCTCTGGATTTCCTTTGAAATTCAAGAATTTAGGTAAAAATACAAGGAGAGGGGAAAAAAAAAGAAGAATATTTAGATGACCTGAAAAGCATTGCTGCCAGTTTGTAATGTGAACCTGAAGCTGTAAAATGATGACAAGTATGTGAAATTGGGAGATGCTGGCTGACATTTCAGAGTACAAACATCCCCAGCTTCATCCAGATTGCAAAATATCGATGATTTCAAATGGAAAAATCCAATGGGCCAAACACTGGTTCCACTTTTCTATTTTGGGAACACCTAAAATGTGGTTTTTGTTGTTTTCTAAGAGGATCTGAGCAGATCCTGGAAGTGAAATGACTCAAGTTTAATGTGGAGCATGAGAAGAAACAAAACAAAACAAAACCATAATATTCACACACACTGTCAAGCTTTAAGGTGAAAATAAAATCACGGTTCTCATTGGGTTGAAATTGTCTTTTAAAATTAAAAATATGCTTCCAAATGCTTTTCATCTCAATATTTTGATACTTTCCTGGCACTTTGGATTATTAATTACTCTGCAATAATTTAAAATTTATGCTTTTTCCTCCAGGTTTCTGTTTCACTTCTGGTTCTTGAGACAATTCCAGAACACAGGTTGGGTTTAACACCACCAAGTGCAAAAATGACATTTCATTATCTCTAAACCCAACTTTTCTGGGCTTCCTTAAGTCCTAACTCCCATATTAGTTCCCAAACAAATCAGGATGCTCTCCATTCTCCTTTCCTTCACATCCACATGGATATTAGAATTTCTCTGTATTTTTAAATGAGTCTTCTCTTTCCAAAGCACCTCAGGCAGGGGGCCAATCTCCAGCTCAGGTGCAGTAACCCAATGAGTGCCTAATTTTCAATTGCACGCTCCCAAATTAAAGTGCAGCTGCTGCCCACAGTTCACCTGATCCGCTCATTGAGACATCATTAAGGAAAATCAATTAATTTTTCCACTCTCCCAAACGCTGCTGGGGTTGAATGGGAGGAGAAGGAAGAGAAAAGAAGAGGGGGAAAAAAAAAGAACTTTTGTGTTGGAAAGATGAAACCGAAGGTATTGAGTGGCCAGGTGAACGCAGGGCACTTAAAGCAGGCAAGAAAAGAGATACAAGGAGTTTGTGTTTCATTTTAGGGATGAAAATGAGAGCTGCTCATCCGTGAAATAAACCTTCCTTGCTCTCCCACCAGCTCCTTTTTCCATGTCCTTCTGCATTGTGATCCGGGGTGGAGATTATTTAAAAGTGAAAGGGAAATGTTCTGTTGAAACCTAGAGGGAAGTCCTGAAAGACTTGGCACTCAAATTCCTGAAAATTCTTAGATTTTTGTATAATTCCGTAAATTTTTGCTCTGAGATCAGACTTTGGAAAATGGATTTTGTAAGATTTATTTATTTTTGGTTTTAATTGTGAGCCAGACATGTTAAAAACCAAAGGTCAGGTTTAATTGAAGCTCACAGGGCAAAAGAAGCCCTGAAAAAACCCATCCATTAGTTTGGCTCCTATGAAATGAAAGGGAGCTGAGTGAATTCTTGCTTTTAATGGAAATTAAAAAGAAAAAAATCATTTTTAAGGATAGACATTTAAATTTGGGGCTGTGGATCAATTTCTAGAAGTGGTGTAGTTGATATTCATGACAAAAAAATCCTTTTATTTGGTTAAGAAGATTAAACACTCAACTCAAACCACATTTTTTTTGTAAATTTTTGCTTCAAAATGGGCAGGTTCTGTTGCTACTCTGAAATGAATTGTCAAAACCTGAGCTTCTCAGAGGGAATGAAACCTATTCAAAACTGAAACTGAAACTTTAATGAGCTAAATGTTTATTATAATGACATTTTTCTTATGGAAATGTTAGTGAGAAGCAAAATAAACCCAAATCATTTTTAGGAAAAAATGTCTTAATACCTGCAATTTTTCTAAGGAATGTTGCACAAGAATTTGAATTAATTAGGTGCTATAATGAACTATTTTTTATTTAGACAGCATAAACAAACAGCTAGATGGAGCACAGTTATTCATGAAAACTTTCAAGCATCAATTTATAAATTCATTAATTCACAGAATTTTCAGAGCTTAAATTTCCCTGGAGGAGGAGGAGGAGCTGTCCTGATGAAGCCACAGGGAAGGAAGGAAATGCTGGAAAACCTGCAAAACTCACCTGTTTTACCCAATATTTTCTTTGGTTTTTTTTAATCATCACCAAAAATTACAAAATAAAATTCCTGGCTAAAAGAAGGATCAGACCGAGGTGGGAGAAATTCCAAATAAATGAACATCTCCTGCTTGGAGCAGGAATTCCAGCAGCTCCAAAACTCCATGAGATCCTTATCAACCCCACCAATCCCATAAAACACCCGAGCGGTCACATCACCGAGTAATTAACTAAGTAATCAATCAATTAATTATAAGGGAAAGTTACTCCTGTGAGGCAAATCAGTTTGGGGGCTCTGGTTTCAGGAATAAAGTATTTATCCTGAGATGTGCGGGAACAGAGCCCCCATTGTCTGCAGGAGATTCTCTTGTCCTTAATTAACTGTGCTGAGCGTGGGCAGCACCCAGGGGAGCAAAGCCCAGCTCCCAGTTGGAGCCTGGCACTGGGAACACTGGGGAACACCAGGAACACCAGTTTGGCTTGCAGCAGCAGCAGGATTATCCCAGAAAAAAAGCAAATATTCCTTCTCTCTTTTTTTTTTTTTGGATAAAAATTTTCCTTCTCTTTTTTTTTTTTGATAAAAATTTTCCTTCTCTTTTTTTTTTTTTGGATAAAAATTTTCCTTCTCTTTTTTTTTTTAAATAAAAGTTTTCTTTCTCTTTTTTTTGGATAAAAAAATTAAAAATTAAAAAAAATATTTTTTGGATAAAAAATTACCTTCTTTTTTTTTGGATAAAAAAATTAAAATTAAAAAAATATTTTTTGGATACAAAATTTCCTTCTTTTTTTTTGATAAAAAAATTAAAATTAATTTTTTTAAAATAAAAATTATTTATAATTATTATTATAAAGGGATTTTTTTCCCTCCCACTAGAATTTTTGTGTAGCCCTGGTTCTGCTCAACAAAGAGCAGGATGTGAGTAAAGCATCAACACCTCCAGAAATTCCAGCAATGTTTTGGGGAAAGATGCAGGAATCGATGAGCTAAATGGGAAATGGGTGCAGAAAATGTGGAAAATTCCCATTTTGTACCTGAAGAACTCCAAGGGTTTTGTGATCTGGGGAGCCAGCAAAGACCGTGAGGATCTCCCACATCCTGAACGTCCCTGGATCCTCAGGAGAGCCTGGGGGGTTTTACCCACAAAGAAGAATGGGGACATGGTGGGACTTGGGAGTGGTGGAACCTGGGAGTGGGAACGTGGTGAACTTGGGAGTGGGAATGTGGTGGGAATGGGAACAGTGGAACCTGAGAATGGGAATGTGGTGGAATTTGGGAATGGTGGAACTCGGGAAGGGGAACATGGTGGGACTTGGGAAGGGGAACACGGTGGAATTTGGGAGTGGGAATGTGGTGGAACTTCTTGGGAATGGGAACATGGTGAACTTGGGAGTGGGAACGTGGTGGAACCTGGGAGTGGGACCATGGTAGAACGTGGGAACGGTAGAACTTGGGAATAAGAATATGGTGGAACCTGGGAATGGGAACATGGTGGAACTTGGGAATGGGAATGTGGTGGAACTTGGGAATGGTGGAATTTGGGAATGGGAACCATGGTGGAGTTTGGGAGTGGGAACATGGTGGAATTCGGGAATGAGACCATGGTGGGACTTGGGAATAGGAATGTGGAGAAACCTGGGAATGGGAACATGGTGGAACTTGGGAATGGTGGAACTCGGGAATAGGAACATGGTGGAACTTGGGAGTGGGAACAGGGTGGAACTTGGGAATGGGAACGTGGTGGAACCTGGGAATGGGAACGTGGTGGAACTTGGAGTGGGAACCTGGTGGAACTTGGGAGTGGGAATAGGGTGGAATTCGGGAATGGGAACCATGGTGGAACCTGGGAGTGGGAACATGTTGGAACTTCTTGGGAATGGCAACAGGGTAGAACTTGGGAATAGGAACATGGTGGGGTGGAACTTGGGAATGTTGGAATTTGGTAATGGGAACATGGTGGAACCTGGGAGTAGGAACATGGCAGAACTTGGGAATTGATTCCTTTTGGACAAATCAAGAGTGGAATCTGCAGAAAAATCTTCATTTCTTCAGCTGTTGCACCACTGGAGGATCCTACACTGGGGTGTCCACCCAAATCCTGTGATTTCACACAGCACAGCCTTCCCCTTTGGAGTTCTGCACACCTCATTCCCTGTGTCCCTGGAATAAATGCTGGGAATTCTCTATTTGGAAATGCAAACACTTGGATTTCACAGACTGACAACTCCCACATAAAGAGAGAAAGGAAAAAAAAAGGAAAACGAACAGAATTTGTGGGTTATAAATCCATGTCTGTGAGAGCTGAGGTCCTATGTGTGACCTCCCTTTGAGGACATCCATGAAGGTTTTATTAAATATTAAATATTCAGGAGTTGGACATTGTGTCCAAGGTGCTTCCAGGCTCTTTTTGGAGTGAGTTAGGAGAGAAAGGGATGTTTAATTCCGGTTGGATAAATCACCCTCTGAAGAGGCTTTTTAGCTCTCAAGTGCCCAAAGAAGCTCCTTGGACCATCCAAACCCAACCGCCAGCTGGGAGGGTAAAGGCTGAGGAGCATTGCCCTGAATTCCAGGCTCAGGTTTTCCTTGGAAGAATATTCATCAGGATGTGGATTACACCAGCATTTCACCTTGGGGGTGACACAACTCCTCAGTGCCACCAGGAAGGTGCTTTCTGCAGTAGGGAATAATTTCAAATCAAAATAACTGCAATAATTTCAACTTGAAATATCTGCAACAATTTCAAATTACAACATCTGCAATAATTTCAAATAAAAATATCTACACTCATTGCAAATTCAAATAATATCTGCAATAATTTCCAATTACAATATCTGCAATAATTTGAAATCCAGGGCTCAGAAGATCCACGGGGACAATGAGGGTCTAATTCCCTTTCTGGGAAGATCTGGGAAGAGAAAAAGATTTGATAAATATCATTATTTTTTTTTCCTCTGATGGAAGAGAAGCCTTAATTCCTCAAATATGCCAAGATGATGTTTGCAGTGAGCAGTGCTCTAAGTTTCCTAGGAAACATGAATATTACCTTTCTCAGGAATGAGAAATTCAGAGGAGCAATTTGTTCTGAGATGGAAAGGCTGTGTCCTTTTATCTAATCAAATCCAAATCCAGAGCAAGGAGGAAAACTGAAGCAGAGGAGAACTGGAATTTGGTGCAGGGAAAAGTGGGAGCTGCTCTGGTGGAAAATCCAGATGAGAATGTGAAAATGGTGTCACATGGATAAAGGTTTTCTTTTGAAGACCTTCCTTTTCCAGGGAGGGGGTGGAATGGCACTGTTCCTAAACTGACTGACTGGAGGTGCAAAAACCTCTTGAAAAATCAGCTTTTCCACCCAAAAAATTCCTAATCGGGAGGTGGAGAGCCCAGGAATGAACATAAGGAAATTCAACATGCCATGGAGGAAATTCCCTCCTTCCTTGGAACTTGGTTGGGGTTTGTGCACCTGAGACTTCTCCACAAAGAGTCTGGATTTCTCAGAGCTGGCTTAGGCCCCATTTCCAGGAGATTTTCCTGGATGTTCCCCTGATTTTACAGATCCCTGAGTGCCTGTCCTTGTCAGGGTGTGTTTGACCCCATGTTTGACTGGTGCCTTTTCACACTTCCAGCAGGAAAATCCATCCTTCCAACCCTGATCCACGACAAAATTGCTCTTCTGACAACAGTGGAGGAGAGCTGTGAAAATTCCTTTGCATGGACACGAGCAGAAGCATGGAAAAAGCAGATGCCAGTGGTTTAATTGGCTCAGCCTTTTGTTCTCTGCTGAGTCAGACAAAAAGCTCCGAAATCTGTGGTGGTGCAGCTCTCCTTATCTGTGGAGTTGGAATCTGTGGGATCGAAGGAGCGCGGCTTTAATCCACTCTGCTGGGAATGACCTCATGGCTGGGAGATTGCTCTGGGATGCAGAAATTCTTCATTGGGGGGTTTATTCTCGACATTGGGGGATTAATCCTGATGGATTCCAAGGACTGGCCTCAGATTTTGCTTTGTTTCTAGGGACAGGACACTTAACACAGAACATGGCACCCACACCTCCTGATTTATCCTGAACCTAATCCTGGTGCAGGGAATGGATTTTTTCACTTTTTTTTTTTTTGTTCTTACACCAATCTTTGCAGAGATTCCAGAGTTTGCCATTCGGATCCATTTCTCTCAGCTGATCAGTTATGATGAAGCAGCAAAGCTTTGCTCTGATAATCTTTCCCCTAAAAGCCAAATTTCTGAAATTCCTTCCTTCTTTAGCTTTCCTGAGAGGGGTAAGGGATGATGTAGCTCAAATGATACCCTGGTGACATAACAAAGAACAGTAAAGGTCAGAGCAGATTAATTTGCTCCAGGATCAGCTGGAGAATATTAAACCTCTTAACTGTAATCCTTTGATAACCAGTTCTATAATGTAATCATCAGTGTACATCCAATAACACACGTTAATTACTTTGGAATTCTATTTTTCATTTTTAATCACAAGACATATTTTAAAGGATGCCCCAGCCGCCTCCAGCAGCCCCCACCAGTTCAAACAACTCGTTTCAAATGAGGAAAAAAAAAAAAACAAAAAAAACCCTACTTTTATGAGGTGGCTGGGAAAAAGTCAGCCTGGAAAATATCCTTGTGAAGGAAGCATCTGTCACAAGTCAAAACGTTCTTGCTGCTCCCTGGGGAGAGCCAGCCCCGGCACCAAGAGCAGGGAAATGCTCAGCGCTGAAATTTGGTGGGCAAAACATCTGGGGAGGGGGTTCCAGAGCTGGGGCTGAGCAACTCGCCTCCCTCAGCCCTGAAACCCTGGGAAATCCAAGCGTGGAGAGGAGGAGGAAGGGTTTTGCACAGAGGATTTAATATTTTGAACAGAGGATATAATATTCATAGGGAGGGGGCAGTTTTTACGTGAGATTCATGGGAAGCTTTTTCACCCAAAACCAAGGTTCCAAATAATTTCTATCTGAAGTCTCAATCCCAAACCTTGTCCCAGCTCCCACTGCCCTCCTGCTGCAGCAAAACCTCCTCTCCACAACCTTGGAGAGGCAGAATTTTGTGCCAGCTGTGCTGAAGTTCATCAAACACATCAAAGCTCATCTGTGACCCACACATTTCTGTCACTGCTTCGGAAATCATCAACCACCCTCTGCAAATGAGAATTTGTGGGTGTGCTGCACAGCCTGAGCATGCTCACGGCTTCCAGAGAGGGGAAAAATACTCCAGGGCTGAAAAATTAAGGAAAAATACATCCCTGGATTGATCAGGACTTTGCTCTGAGCCAAAACATGGTTATGCTGAAACACTGAAGTGCTGAAGTGGTTTGAAGTCAGTTCACTCCCTGGATGAGTAAATGGGAATTTGCAGGTGTAATTTTAGGGGTTTTGTTTAACAATTGGTGAAGCTGTAGCAGACAAAGGGGTCAGTCCCTCCCTCCTCCTTCCCAAAGAGCAGAGTTCAAGCTGGGCTCAGCCTGGGTGGCTTGGACCAGTTGGTAGCAGAAAGGGCAAATTCTGTTTTCATTAAAGAGCTTGCAAAGTCTTGGGAAAAAACCCAGTGCCGTGGGACTCTGAGAAAGGGAATTTATACACGGCTTCATTTCCAAATGCTCTGCAAAATCTGGACACACCCAAACATGACAAGTTCCTTTTGATACTTCCAATGCCATCATTTCACTGGATAATTTCAGATCTCCGAACTCACTCCTTGCTTTCAACACCCTTTCCAGTGAAATTCCCCAACTGGAGATGGATGAATGAGTGCAACAATTCCTGGGCTGAGGTGGGATGTCCTGTGGCTGTCACATTTTCTGGAAAAATCCCTTTGCTCAGGATTCTTCTCCTGGGAAACTGAGAAGCCTCAGAGGAAAAAGGAAAACAATAATTTTCTCATTTGCTTCTCCTGTGTTTTGCTGCTTTGGAATGTGTTTGGAGATTGTTTAACCACAGGGGATTGTTTATTGGTTTCATGTGAATTATTTTGACTTATTGACCAATCAGGAACAAGCTGTGTCAGGACTCTGGAGAGAGTCGCCAGTTTTGATTATTATCTTTTTAGCCTTCTGTAAGTATCCTTTCTGTATTCTTTAGTATAGCATTCTTTAATATAATATAGCATTATGAAATAATAAATTAGCCTTCTGAGCACATGGAGTCAGATTCATCATTCCTTTCTTTATGTGGGAACACCACAAATACAATAATGTCCCTTCAGAACAGAACAAACCCTGAAATTCCTTCAGATGAGGGTTTGGAGACAGCCCAGCAGCACTGTCTAGATGGGTGCTGTATTTTGGCGAGGAGGTATTTTGGGGAAGAGGTATTTTGGGTGTTTTGGGAAACCAGGGTTCAGCTCCTTGCACGCCCCAACCTCTCTCAGGTGAGCTGTCTGAAGTGCATTTCTACCTGGAAGAATTGAGCCAGGGTGACAACGAGCCTGGGAGGCCTCCCCAAACCAACTTACAGCTTGTACTTTCACTTTCAGGCCCTTTCCCCTTCAACAAATACCCCCAAAAAATCCCTCCTTCAGCACCAAAATCACCCTGAACAAACAGCATGTACACTTTCAACTGACAGCTGATCCCAGCTCGTTATTGTCCTCAGAAAACAAGAAAAGAGAAAGGAAAGCTGACCCAGGGTCGGTTCCTGCTCTGGCTATGCTGTAATGCAAGAGGATTTATGAATCTTTAATTGCAGTTGCTCTGCCATAAATGCTTAATGAAAACACCATGTCCGAGTGGCTGTTGGAGGGTGTCAGTGACCAGGCAGGTTACAGGGCTGTAAATAACCTCCCTGGGCTGGAAGCACAAAGGATCCACGTTCATTCCTCCTGCTCCTGCTCTCCAAAGGGGGTGCCAGGGCTGTGACGAGTGAGTGTGACGAGTGTTTGATGTGAGTGTGATGTGAGTGAGTGTGATGAGTGTGCAGCAACGACAGGAATTACACTGCCAGGCTCCCAGCAGCTCCCTGGGAAATCACAGCCCGTGTGGGAAGGTGATTGCATCACTCAGAGTCACTTTAATTAAACCTTTAAAGGTTGCTGCAGTCAAAGGAAGGCTCGGGGCTCTCAGCTCAGCTGCCCTGCAGAGCAGTCAGGACCTGTGACCCTGCTGGGAGCTGGGACAGGGCTGGGCTGGGGGGCAGGACTGGGGAGGGGAGATGGGGATCCCTTATCAGCACCCCCAGGCCTGTGGAGGTCTCTTATCAGCACCCCTAGCCCGGTGGGGGTCCCTTGTCAGCACCCCCAGCCCTGCTGGGGCTTCTCATCAGCATCCCCAACCTCACTGGGGACTTTTACCAGCATCCCAAGCCTTGTTGGGGTTTCTCATCAGCATCCCCAGCCCCGTGGAAGACTTCTGTCACTGCTCCCAACCCTACTGGGATCTCTCATCAGCATCCCCAGCCCCACTGGGGTCTCTCAGCAGCACGCCCAGCCCCATGGGAGACCCTCATGAGAATTCCCAATCTGACAATTGTCTCTCGTGAACATCCCCAGCCCCAGGGGAGACTCTTGTCAGCACCCCCAGCCCTGTGGGAGACCCTTGCCAGCATCCTAAGCCTTGTTGGGGTCTCTCAGCAGCATCCCCAGCCCCGTGGGAGACTCTCATGAGCATCCCCTACCCCACGGAGGACTCTTGTCACCACCCCCAGTCCTGTTGGGGTTTCTCATCAGCATCCCCAACCCCATTGGGGTCTCTCATCAGCTTCCTCAGCCCCATGGGAGACCCTCATGAGAATTGCCAGTCTGACAATTGTCTCTCATGAACATCCCCAGCCCCATGTGAGACCCTTGTCAGCACCCCCAGCCCCACAGGGGTCCCCCACCAGTGCCCCCAGCCCCTGGTCCCTCACTGCCAAGCTCTGCTGAGCTGCCCCAGGTCTCTGCAGCCTTCCCCTGTGCAGGACAGGGATGTGCAGTCTCACCTTTTGCAGCAAAGGCTTTTCTGTTTGATTTACTCCCTCTTGTCCTGCTTCCCCACAGCTGGGACAAGGAGAAGAGGGGAGGGAGAGGAGCTGACCCCTGGGTGTGGGGTGTCTGACTCCTGGATGCAGAACAATTAAAAACAATCTCACATAATGATTTTTTTTATTATTTTTCCTGTGGAAGGAGGGAAGGGAAAGCAGGAGGAGACGAGCTCAGGGCTGCTATCACTCATGTGGCTTCCCGAAGCTTTTACTCTGCACCATTTACCCTGCACAAATCAATTGCCAGAATATCAGCGCCCTGCTCCCTTGTTTACTCTGGAAGATTATGTCCCATTAGCAGATTTGTCTTGTAATTGAACTGAAGTGTAAAATGCCAATGTCCTGACAGCCCCAATGGCCGGGATTAACTGCTGCAGACATTTCTGTCCTCTTTTTGAATCATTTTGATTGAGCATCATTAATCCAAGTGAACTGATAGGATGATGGGCGCTCCCAGCCCCGGCGGGGTGCGGAGGGAAGCACGGCTGCACACAAATATCATAACAAGATAAAGAGGGAGAGACAGGCAGCAGCTCCTGCTTTCCCAGGGTTTATTTCTCCTTCCTCTGACTAATTCTCAGCGGCAAAGCACAAACTGCACCGAGTGCCCGATTTCAGGTGGATGTGCTGGTGTCAATTTGTGTTTCGGGTGCCCTGAAAGCACGTGTGGAACTCTGATGCCCTGCCCAAGAGCTGCTCTGGGCCTTGGGCTTGTCGGGCTCTGCTCATGCCCAGCACGGTGTGGGCTGAAGGTGATCAATAGTGACTGTCTTGGTTTGGAAAGACAGGAGTCTGCTAAGGAAGGCAGGAGCCTCCCCTGAAATGGAGAATGTAAACCCTCCCCACCCCTCCGAATTGCTATAATTTTAAATTAAGGGGCTCTCAGGCAAAAATATGGGAACAGGAAATAACAGTTCTTTAATAGGGAGAAATAAAAATAAAATAAACAATGCAGTCCACTGGAACAGCACTGACAGAGTCAGAACCCAACCTGACACCCTGTTGGTCAGAGTGTGGGTGGCAGTCCGATCGAAAATGTGGCTGCAGTCCTCTGAAGTATCAGGTGTGGTTCTGTTGGAGCAAGGAGGATCTGTAGAGAAGGATGTATCCTTTCCTCTGGAGATCCAGCGGAGGAAGAGGCAGCTGCTGTTCCTCTGGGGAATCCCATGGAGAAAGCCGTGCTGGAGTTCCAGGGGAGGAATGATTGTGGTCACTCAAAGAGAGAGATAAGGCAAACTGCTCACTTGACAAGGTAATCAGCCATACAGATGGGAATGGAAAACATCTTGCATGCAATCTTCAACAGTGACCCCCACACAAGCAGGTTTGAGTCACAGGTGTTTTATCTGAGCTTTCTTACCCTCCAAGGCTCTGTTGGGGTCACAGAACACCAGCGAACGGGCAGGAAAAAGTTTCCAAAAAAGCAGGACACGTTTATACATTGCATTAATCCAGCAGCAAAAGGGGAAATAATTTTTTTTTATTTCTTTTTTTGTCCCAGAAACTCTTGAATTCTTAATTTCCATTCAGAATTTCTGTTCCAGTCTGGATTCTTGAGTCTGCAAGAGGCTGAAGGGTTCTCTAAGAGGGGAAACAGGGGAAGCTCAGGTGATTTGCACTCACAGTCTGAAAGACAAAGAATCGAAGCTCAAGAGGAATTGTCAAATTCAGGGCAGGACAAACCCAGGTTCCTGCTCCCCCCTGCCCAGCCTGGCCTTTGCCACGGCTGTTTACTCGCTATTTTCACATCTGCTCCAAGGCTCGGGGCCAGGGCAGAGATTGAGGGTTTGTTATTGCTGGGGTAATGAGAAAGGAGACACTGGGCTGGCAGGTGCTGAGGCATGGGGTAAAAACACCAGAAAAATGTGGCTTTGCGCTTGGCCTGAGCTATTTTGATGTCTTCATTGTTTTCTTTTGCTGCTTTTAACCCTTTTCTATAAAGGAGGAGTTTTGAGGATGCAAGGACAAAAGGATGCTTTGCAGCTCTTCAGAACTTTGAGCTCAGTTCACAGAGCCTCCATTGTTCTTGTTTACCAGAAACACTTGAGTTTCTTGTCCCCGACCAAAATTAAGTTAAAATCTTGTAAAAAAATAAAAAAAACCAAACCCGGTATTATTGTGGTTAGTTCCTCTCCTGGATCCTGGAATTAGAGAAGCAGAAACAATATAAAAAAAAGAGAGGGTGAAAAAAAATAAATCAGATGAGCTGCGTTGCCACGTGCCTTTATTTTCAGTTCCTCTGGAGAGAACACCATTTACTGTCTCACGTGTGAAAACAACACCCCCAGCCCGACTCAGCTGCAGCTCCTGCACACCTCACAAAGCCAGAGGCAAAATGAAATCCTCACACACCTCAGCAAAGCCAGAGAGAAATGAAAATCCTCACACACCTCAACAAAGCCAGAGGCAAAGTGAAATCCTCACACACCTCAACAAAGCCAGCGAGAAAGTGAAATCCTCCCTAAGGAGAAGGAGGAGTTTGCCCAGGTTGGGTTTCTGGGAGCAGCACTGGAAGGTCAGGCCCCTGCAGCCCTGGGGACTCGTATTCTGCTTTATTACATAACTCCTATCTCCGGAATTAAAGCTTTTTAATCCCAAACTGTGCCTGGGAGCTCAGAGCAGCAAGCACTGGCCTCCCACTCTGGGTGTCACAGCCCCCCTGTTTTCCAAGGGGACAGCAACACCAGCAGGGATTTTTAATCAGGGAAATGAAGCAGCTGTCCAGAAATCAGAGTTTTTTGGGGGTTTTTTGTTGCCAGGGCTTTGATGAAACAGCAGAGTTTTGTGTGGCACTGGGTGCCAAACACGCTGCTGATAGAAGAAATAAATCCCCCATCCAAACCCTAAAAATAATATTGGGCTTGTTTTAAATTAAGGTTATGGAGTATGGCTTTCATTAGCCCCTGCATGGATCCTGAATAGCAATTATTACATATTTGTTCAGGTTTAAGTATTTTTATAGGATTTTTTTTTCAATTTTTTCAGATCCTCTTAGAATATTTTTCCTATGGGATGGGGATCATCTTTGTGAGAGGAAGAATGGTCTTGTGGTTAAGCCTGGCCTGGGATTTTGAAGGTCTGGGCTCGACTGCTGGCTCTGCCACAGACACCCTGGGTGAGCTGGGGCAAGGCACGGAACAGCCACTTGAATTTGGCTTGAAATAAATGTTCAAGGCCCATTGAAGCATCTGAAAGATGTGACTGCCGAGGGCTCAGCATCCAGCACGCAGAAGGAGAACTGAAGCCGAGGAAGGAGGAGAAGAAAGCTGGCTGCCCCTCTAAGAGCCGTCCCTCGTGGTGCCTTGGGAGCCTGCTGGGAGCTTGTGGAGCTCCAGCCCTTTGCTCGCTGCTCTTCAGCTGTGGAGCAGAAGCTCCTCTCACTCAGGGGCTCTGGAAAAGCTGCAAACGGGCTGGGAGGTTGGGATGGAGTTTAAATGGGGTTTTTTGGGGATTTTATACCAAAACCTGAGGAATGTCATCTCTGCAGATGGGTCAGGCACCTGCTGGAGGCCACCATGGAAAGGGATCTGGGGGAAGAGTCCTCCTGGTGATGGCTCAGGTTTTTTATTTTTATATTTATATTATATTTTTTTTATGCTTTTCTATTTTTCAGGCTCTGTGCTGCTTCAGTGTGTAGCTCTGGGCTCACATCAGGGGATGCTGAGCTCTGTGCACAGAGCAGGGAGACAAAACAATTCCTGCTCCAGCTGGGCACCAAGGACAAATGATCCAAATCTCAGCCCAGGAGCACAAACCCCGTGGGCTGGAGAGAGAAAAACAAGCAGGGTGGGACTGGATGGGCTAAAGCTGGAATGGGACAATGAACTGCAAGATGCAAATGGAGCAGAACTGATCCCAGGGAGAGACCCCGTGCCCGGCCGTGCATTTTGGGGCCATTTTGGTTCATCTTGGGTGCAGCCCTGGCTGGGCTCTTGTGCTGCCCAAGGTGGATCCATGGAGGAGATGCTTTGAATAAATCCCTGCTTTATTCTGTAACTCTGCCCAGCCTCTGCTCCAGCTCAGCCCTCTCAAGGCATCCCTGGCACCAGCCCATCGCTGGCCTGAGCTTGGGGAGCTCTGCCCTTGCTCATTGATCCCTCCAGCAGCCCCATTTCCATTTAAAATTGAATTTTCATTTTCCCTGTTGGCTCATTCTTTGGTTTGAACCAAAGGATCCCTCAGGACCTGGTTGGGGCAGGATTTACACTTTCCCCAATGTTTTTCCTGCCCCACTTTGGCTGCCAAACCCACACAGAGCCTCGCCCTCATCAATTCCCACTTTTCTATACAACTCTGAACCAAACATTTTGGTTGGGACATCCCCAGTGCTGCAGCATCCCTCAGCAGTTTGGTGAAATGTGACAGGGCTGCTGGTGAGACTCAGACAGAAATTATTTGTTTGCTTATTTAGGACAACAGAGAATAGATAAGATCAGCACCTATGGAACTTTTTTATAGGAGCTGCTGATTAAAAATGTTTTTCCTGTCACATCTTTCCACCCCTCCAAAACAATGAATGAATTTGTAGTCACGTGAGGGAATGTGACCTTGGTTCTCTGTTTTCATTGATTAAATAAAAAAAAAAAGTGTTTTGACAACTCTTTCTGCACCTGCAGGTGCACAATGAGAATTAAACAAATGTGGAATTTAATAAATGTCATCTGGTTAAGCCAGGGGTGAGGGAGGGCCAGGGATGGGACCCTGCTCCATGAATAAAGTGGACAGTGAGGATTCCAGGGAAGTATTGCTGACACGTTCTGGTGACCCCAAAAGTGTTCGATTAAATGGGGCCAGCAGGGGCTGAAATTACAGGAGAGATCAGTAACAACGTGGGCAGTGCATGCAGAGACTGATTCTGAATAAAATGCTCTTTTTGAAGCTGTCATGGCACATGGCTCCTCTGGAGGAAGAATTGTGGATACTGGAAGGTTTTGGCTCTGTAAATTCACAGCCCATGGTGTGGATTCATCAGGATTCATCAGATTCAATTTTGGTTGGAAGGGAGCAAAAAGCAGAGGGAGCTTCAAAGCCAGCCCATGGTGTTCAGGCCCTCAGATGATTGAATTTTAAATAACTTTACCAGTGAAGGGTTTATGTCCTCATGGTGAATTTTCCCCTGGATTTAACTGGAATTTCCCTTGCTCCAACCTGTTCTCCTTTACAACAGAGAGTCAAGCTCTGTTTCTCTGCCACCCCTTGAAGGAGCTGAAGAGAGAATTAAAGCACAGCAATTAAACACAAAATTGAATTAAATTAAATTTTTAAATTAAAAAACAATTAAACCTCCTCCTGAACAAATTTACCTTCTAAACCCTCCTGGTGCTCCTCTTCACTGGCTGTGGATAAACAGCTCTGCATTGCTTTAAAATAATAAATTTAATTCAAATTATTAATTCAAATCAATCAATTAAAATTAAAATTAATTTATAATAATTTTATTTTAAATAATATTGAAAATAAATCAATACTGGCAGTGGCTCTGGCAGGCACCTGACCCAAAAATTCCTGGGGGCAGTGGATGGACCACAAGGAGCACCTGGATCTGTCCAGCACTCCCTGGGATGGGATCCCACTGGAAAAGGGCTCTGGGTGGCTGAGCCTTGGTCTGGGTCACCAAATTTAATTTAGGGGATGACCACAACCTAAAAAATTTAAGATACCCAAGACTCCAACATCAACCTTCTCTAAATTCCACATATTCCAGCCAGGTGAGAGAAATCCAACTTCTCCTGGCCCTGCAATATTCCCAATTCCAGCAGCTCCGGGGCACTGGGGCAGCCGGGCAGGGAAAGTTTGCAGTGGAAAGTTTTGGGTTATTTTATTTTATTTTTTTTCCAGGGAGCAGCACGTGCCCTGGAATGTGAGGAATGTCCCTGTGTGGATTTCCACCCAGTGTCACTCTGGAGCACGGCCAGGGTGGAACAGATTTGGAATAAATTTCCTGAGTCGCTCAGGGCGTTGGGTGAGGTTCCCTCCGAGAGTCAGAAGATAAAATCAGAGCCCTGAGCTGGAGGGGATGCACAGAACCTCTCCATCCAGGTGGGTTTTCACTGCCTGGAATCGCCAAGAAATGGAAATTCCTCCTCATTGTGGAAGGGGTTACAACTGACACTGGTCGGATTGAAATTGTTTGAGTGGGTTCCCCCACAGAAAGGAAAAACCACACTAAAAACCCAGAGAGAGCCTGCATCCACTCTGAGGTGGGACTTTTATTTTCCTTGATGGAAGTCAAACTCTCATTTCTAAGGAGAGTTATACACGTAGTGGAGAATTCATTCAGGACACAGAACAATGTAAGACCTGGGGAACATTTTAAAACTTCCCACCAGCCCTGCTGTCAATTTATTTTGCAAATAAAGCAGATTTGCCACATTTCCTGATGGTTTCATCATTAAAAACCCCTTCCTTGATAAAATTTAGACATTTTGAGGTCCCTCATCTGAAGGAACGTCATGTTTTCTCCAACATTGGAGCTGAAGGAACAGAAGGAAAATGGAATCTCCCAGAGCACTCAGCACCCCCCAGGGCTGGGGCTCTAATTGGGATTTTAGAGGGCAGAGGGGGTACTTGAGGTACCACTCAGTGCCCAGTGAATGATCTGCCCCCAAACAACCTTGCAAGGGCAGCGGTGGATCAAAGAGATTCCAAAACGAGGAAAACTCTGTGAGAGCATTGCCATGGTGGTGGGTGAGAGCAGAGTTGTCTCCCGAACATGGAATTAATGAAGCTCTGGGGTGGGAGTGCTCTGCTCCAGAGCTGCCCCAAAACCTGTCAGAGAAACTGGGGGAAAAGCTCTGGGTGCCTGCCTGCCCATGGCCAAAATGCTGTTTGACTTCTTTAGTCTTGTTGAGTTGAAAGCAGATAGATTTATTTGAAAAATTAACTAATGCAAGAAATAATAGTGGAATAATTATCAAATAACAGTGGAATAATCATCAAATAATAATGGAATAATCATCAAATAATAGAGGAATAATCATCAAATAATAGTGGAATAATCATCAAATAATAATGGAATAATAATCCAATAATAGGGGAATAATCATCAAATAATAGTGGAATAATCATCAAATAATAGTAGAATAATCATCAAATAATAGGGGAATAATCATCAAATAATAATGGAATAATCATCAAATAATAGGAGAATAATCATCAAATAATAATGGAATAATCATCAAATAATGGGGGAATAATCATCAAATAATAGTGTAATAATCATCAAATAATAATGGAGTAATCATAAAATAATAGTGGAATAATCTTCAAATAATAGGGGAATAATCATCAAATAATAGTGGAATAATAATCAAATAATAATGGAATAATTTTCAAATAATAGGGAATAATCTTCAAATAATAGTGGAATAATAATCAAATAATAATGGAATAGTCACCAAATAATAGTGGAATAATAATCAAATAATAGGGGAATAATCATCAAATAATAGTGGAATAATCACCAAATAATAGTGGAATAATCATCAAATAATAGTGGAATAATCATCAAATAATAGGGGAATAATCATCAAATAATAATGGAATAATCATCAAATAATAGGAGAATAATCATCAAATAATAATGGAATAATCATCAAATAATGGGGGAATAATCATCAAATAATAGTGTAATAATCATCAAATAATAATGGAGTAATCATAAAATAATAGTGGAATAATCTTCAAATAATAGGGGAATAATCATCAAATAATAGTGGAATAATAATCAAATAATAATGGAATAATTTTCAAATAATAGGGAATAATCTTCAAATAATAGTGGAATAATAATCAAATAATAATGGAATAGTCACCAAATAATAGTGGAATAATAATCAAATAATAGGGGAATAATCATCAAATAATAGCGGAATAATCACCAAATAATAGTGGAATAATCACCAAATAATAGTGGAATAATCATCAAATAATAGTGGAATAATCATCAAGCTCCTGGCTGCTGCCAATTCCCTGATCAGGAGTTAAAATTCCTCCTTTTCATCCCTGGTTCTTGGCCTTTGGAGAGCAAAAATGGCAAACCAGAGGGGACACAAGTGCAACGCCATCACTGGGCACCGCAGAGCCCATCAGCAGAATATTGCAAAGTAATTATTGATAAGAATTCATAATTAATTCATGCAGTAATTCCCGGAGAGAGGAAATAAATGCACAGGGAATTGGGTGATGCCTCACCAGACCCTTCAAAGTGATGGAGAAAGGCAGAAATTAAAGCCAGAAATTAATTCCCCATGTTCCTGTCCTTCCTTTGTCACATCTTTTGCAGGGAATTGCTGGGTGAGGAGCTCTGGGATTTCTGGACCCATTACACTCCTTAGGCACCCTAAAATCAGCCAGAATTTCCCAATTTGAGCTCTAAAAACCACATGAACCCAAACGCCAACAGAAAACTTTATTTTAAAAAAATCTCTTAATATTTGGATCCTCCTTCCTTGTGAGGACACTTGTTTTTGGAGGGTTCAGTTTCCAAATACCCAGAAAAGCTCTGCCTGCAGGTGGGATTCCATCCCCTGCCCTGCTTTCTTCCTGCGTGGAATTAAATTCCAACTGACAGTTCCAATTCTGCTGGAATTGTCTCCAGCAATTTCAGCATTTGCTGACAGAGGAGAGGGGTTTGATCCCAGACACAAAAGCATTTCAGGCTCCCCAGGAGCTCGTAAAGTTCCACTGCAGCTCCATTGACTCGGAGCCCGTGAGTTCCCGCAGAGAAAACACAAAGCAGCGGCGAATTTGTGGATCCCAAAAAAAGAGCTGGGCCCTGGACTGGAATATTGAGAATAAATGGTCTCAGCTCTGCTCTGCTGGCCGGGTTCTAGCAGGAGTTGAAACTTTATCCTTCCTGCATCTGAAGAGGGATTAATTATTTTTGAATATTTTAAGAAAACAAATTTAAAAAGTCTCCGGCGGGTTCTGGAAAAAAAATGAAGGAAAAACTGCTGGAAGTTGGACTCTCTGGGATGTGCAATGAAGAGGGCATAGACACCGAGTTTTATTTTCTGACTTTTTGTGGCATCTTCTCTCAGGCTGGACCCAGCATTAACTCTGCCTTTGTTATGTCCATAAACTTGAAAATGGGTAATTTTAGCGAGTATTTGTCACAGTCATGTTTTCTGGAAAAATCCCTTCACCCAGGATTCTTCTCCTGGGAAGCTGAGAAGCCTCAGAGAAAAAGGAAAACAATGATTATCTGATTTGCTTCTCATTTGTTTTGCTTCTTTGGAATGTGGTTGGAGATTGTTTACCCACAGGTGATTGTTTCATTGGTTTAATATGAATTATTTTGACTTATTGACCAATCAGGGCCAAGCTGTGTTGGGACTCCGGAGAGAGTCACGAGTTTTCATTGTTATTTTTTTAGCATTTAGTAATTATCCTTTCTGTATTCTTTAGTATAGTTTAGTATAGCATTCTTTAATATAATATAGTATAATGAAATAATAAATAAATAAATGAATGAATAAATGAATAAATAAGTAAATTTTTTTGAGAACATGGAG
Source organism: Geospiza fortis (assembly GCF_000277835.1). Lineage (NCBI taxonomy): Eukaryota > Metazoa > Chordata > Aves > Passeriformes > Thraupidae > Geospiza > Geospiza fortis. The sequence continues at coordinate 143,868 of NW_005054498.1, read as the reverse complement.
TCGGATTCATCATTCCTCCCTGCCATGGGGCACCCCACAAATACAACAGGGTTTTGTTCATGAAATTTTGGGTGTGCCACTATTGGGGATCACAGAATTAACTGGAGATTTCAGCTCTGTTTGATTGGATATATCAAAAGTGAGGGGAAAAAGACGAGAATAGAGATGATGCCGCATGATCCCAACGCAGGTATTGATAAAATATCAGCCAAAATGTGGGGCTTGAGAGGCTTTAGCAGGGATGGGAAGGAAAAAAGGAACAGCAAAACCCTGTTTCATACCAATTACCTGCACAGAGCCAAGACTTTGTGCAGATTCACACATGTAACACCTAGATATGTAACAGGCATCTCCGCATTCCTGGGCTGTTCCAGGGGACAGCCACTGGTCATTTCTGCCCATTCTTGTGAATTCAGTCTGTGTCTGGCGGCTCTGTGCCAGCACATTCCTGCAGCAGGAGCCTTCCTGGGCTCTCGTGTGAGCTGTGCCTTCATTCTCTTCCACATCAGTGGGGCATTTCAGAGCAGCCCCGAGAGTGAGGCAGAAAAGCTGGGATTAGAGGTGCTCCTCAGAACAAAGCATACCACACGTGCCAGAGGAAATCTCCAGGGGCCGAGGAGTCAGCAGAGAGACAGGGGGACAGGGCAGGGGCAGGCTGGTGCTGCCTTTGGGGAGTTAATCCCGGTTGTTTGATGAGCACGGCCACAAGAACGGGTTGGAGCTGGTTCTGGGAGCCCACCTGGGGCTCTGCACCCTGTCCTGGGGTCCCAGCATGGGAGGGGTGTGGAGGTGTTGGAACAAGCCCAGAGGATGATCAGAGAGATGGAGGAAGGCTGGGAGAGCTGGGGTTGATCAACCTGGAGAGGAGAAGCTTTGGGGGGACCTCAGTAAGGCCCTGCAGGGCCTGAAGGAGCCACAGGAAAAGTGGAGAGAGACTCTGTACAAGGGATGGATGGACAGAACATAAGGAATGGGTTCAAATTGACAGAGAGTAGGGTTAGATGGGATTTTGGGGAGGAATCCTTCCCTGTGAGGGTGGAGAGGGGATTGGATGGAATTCCCAGAGCAGCTGTGGCTGCCCCTGGATCCCTGGAGTGCCCAGTGCCAGGTTGGATGTGGCTCTGAGCGCCCTGGGACAGTGGAAGGTGTCCTTGCCATGGCAGGGGTGGCACTGGATGGACTTTGGGGTCCTTTCCAGCCCAAACCATTCCATCATTCTGTGATAGACCATCTCCCACTCCGAATAAGCCGTATCTGCCAAACCAGCAGTCTCTGTGCTCCCAGTGCTCCCAGTGCTTCCAGCTCCTCCTGCCCAGGTTACCGGCACTTGTCTGATATCCAGCCTAACTACATCCAGCATCATTTTAATGCCGTTTGTCCTTCTCCAGGCCCTTCCTCTGTGGAAACCTCCCTCGTGGGTCCCCCTGATGGGGAGACCCCTAAAAATTTCTGTGCTAGGATTGAGAGATGAGCGGGACTCTTGGTTTTTTCAGTCTTCGGGTTGTTGCTTATTTTTCTCGCCATCTACATCTCAGAGTACAAAGAGAAGGCACCAAAAGTCACCAGACACAGAGGTTCCAGGTCTTTTAAAGCTATCTTGTCCAATTAACTCTTAGAATATATTTTATTTCTACTTTTCTACCAATAATTATTTGTCTGTCCAACACCTGCATTGTGGCTCTTTCTAACCAATCACCCTGTGCCACCAACACAGCAGAAAATGGAGCAGATGAAGAACAAGAAGGAGATCAGAAAACACCCAAAATCCTCCATCTTGTCTCCTTTCCACCTCCACACTAAAAACCCAAAACTCTACGTTTTTCACCCTGTGATAAACTCTACCACTGTCCATTTCACACACCCCTAGATTCCAATTCATCCCAAAGTCCTCGAATCTTTCTCCATGGATGAAGATTAAAAGCAAAATTCTCCTGGGGGTCAGGACTTCTCAGGACAGGCAGAGAAACATCCTCTGTGCCCTGGGTTCCAACATTCCTCCAGCTTAATTTAAGCAGTCACCTCCTCACCTCTTCAGGGCCATCCCTTTGAGGATAAAGAGGTGGAGTGTGGAATTTTTTTGTTTTGTTTTGGTTTTGGTTTTGGTTTTTTTTTGTTAAAGTCAGGATTAAATGTGTGAGATGAGAGATCTCTGAAGCCAGATCTTGGAACTTGGGGTTTTTTGCAAAGGGCCTGGGTGCAGAGCCCTGCTGGGAGCTGCCAGCCACAGCTCAGAGCAGGACTGAGAGAGGGAGAGGTAAAGACAGTGGTAGAGAGAAAGAAGATAAGAGTGTGGTAGCAAGGATGAGAGAGAGAGAGAGAGAGAGAGAGTAAAGGAGGGTAAGAGGGTGAAGTTCTCATTACAATACAATAAATCTTCTTCTGTGCTGAATATTCTAATTCTCACTAACCAATCTAGTACAATACACAAATCCAATAGCATTTACATACAGCCTATAAGAATCATTACATTACCATCCTGTGTTACATTTTAAACCCTAAAAACTCCTCTTTGGGCCCCTCCTGCCAAGCTGTAGGGTCTGCTCTGACCCTTGGGCCTGTCTGCGAGCAGAGGGTGTTGTTTCATCAAAAGGGGATCCCCTTCAGCCAGCCACACCATTGTTTTCCAGATGTTCAGTAACTGAGGGATCTGAAAGCTTGCTTTCATTTCAATCTCACTTAGAGTTTCCATATTCTCAAAATCTTTTGCCAGGCAATCATATTGATAAGGCTTTCCTGTTTCATCTTCCCCAAGAAATTATCCTACAAAGCCATGGAATTTCAGCCACACGCTCCCACCAAAGGCAGAGAGCTCCAAGTGTGGAGCTGAATCAGTTAAACACAACTCCCATCTGACAGGAGGGAAATCACCTGCTCTGATGGAAACAGGAATTTCGGGAGGCAGGAGGGAACGAGGTGTGCTGGGTGCGCCAAGAGTGCTGAGCAGAGTCTGCTGAGAGCCAGGGCACGTTAATGATGTGTTAATCATCAGCAGTGGAATTTTATTGCTTCCTTAAGAGGGGACAGATTTCAACACAGTCATCTCCAAAGCCCTGCAAGTGCCTGTCAGAGTGGGAGCTGTGTTTCAATTTTCTTTTCTGAAAATAATCCTGACTATCTCCACTCTGTCTGGTTTGCACTCCCTCACCTTAGTCAGTCACAGGCATATCTGACAGTGCAGATATCAGTAATAAAAAATCACTGATATTACTCAGAGGTCCAGCTCTAAAGGCAGCAAATAACCAAGGTTTTGCTTCTCAGGAGAAATTTGGGACACTGCCTCTCTTCCCTTTTGCCATTCTTTTGATGATCTGCAAAAATGGCCCAAAAGTTCTTAAATAACCTACATAATTTTTGTTAATTTTTCCCTTTAAAATATCAGAAGTCTGCTTTCTTTTTGCTTTTGTTGATGCACGTCTCGAGAAGTGCCCAAGCTTAATTTTCTGAGCTGATGAACTGACAATTAACCCAAATTAGCTCATACATCTGTAAGGACTAATTGAGCCACCCACAAGCATTTGTTTCAGGCCACCACACAGCAAAACATCAAATCTGGCCCTTCTTGGGACCAGTTTTTCATGGAAAAAAGTTTTTCATGGAAAGAGAGATAAAGTTCTGGAATGTTCTGCCCGGGGTTGTGGTGGAGTCCCCATCCCTGGGTGTGTTTAACAAAGCCTGGATGTGGCACTGGGGGCCAGGGTTTGGGTGAGGGGCTGGGGCTGGGCTGGACTCGATGGTCTTGGAGGTCTCTGACAACCTGGGGATTCTGTGAATCCTGTGATTCTGTGAATTCTGTAATTCTGTGAATTCTGTGAATTCTGCGATTCTGTGGATTCTGTGATTTCTATATCAAAACTTCCTTTCGTTTCTATTCCTTCATCAGATTCTACATTCAAAATCTTTCTGCCAAGCGCAGATACCTGTGAGGCTTTCTTGTCCAACTTTCATCCTGCCCAACACCACTGCCCACAAGACTCACGGTGACATCTCAGGAGAGCCAGGGGTGTGTGTTGGACAGAAATGAGCAGCAGCAGCTCCACACTCTCCGTCAGCCCCTGAAATGCCTCCACAAGTCCCAGCACATTCCTTGGAAAGATCAATCCCCTCCAGCTCTGCAGGAGACAAAAAGTGGACCGTGCAAATGCAATTTACTCCTGAAACAGGAGCAGCCTCACAGATTTACTGCCGAGAAAGAAATAACTGAACACATCGGTCCTGGGGAGGGGTTCTGCTCCATGGGGCTGCTTGGATGTGCACACAAACCAAGAAGGGATGTTCAGGATCACCTCCTCTCCATTCCTCAATTATTTGCTGTTTCCAGAGGTACAGTGGTGTTGACGGTGGTCACAAGGGTTTCAGGGATGAAGGCAGAGACGAGATGGGCTCCATGATCAGAAGGCTTGATTTATTATGTTATGATATATACATATACCATACTATACTAAAAAAGAAAAAGAAAAGGAGAGTTTCCAGAAGCTGCTAGCTACCTAAGAATAGAAAGTAAAAGAATGAATAACAAACCTCGCTCTCCCGGACTGTCTCCAAGAAAGCTCAGTCCTGGATTGGCCACCAACTCCAAACATCCAAACTGGGCCAATCCAGGCAGACCTGTTACATTCCACAGCAGCAGATAACCTATTGTTTTCGTCTGGTTGCTGAACTTCTCAGCTTCAGCAGGGAAATCCTAAGAGAGGATTTTTCATGAAAGAAATGTCTGTGACACAGTGGAGGCTGGTACAACCCAAAACTTGGCCATGCTGGAGGAAGGAGTCCCATGGAAAGCTCTGGGGGAGGTTTCTCTGTTTGCTGGCTCTGGGATCGTCACCTGGAGCCCTCCAGAACATTCCATGGGGTGAGAGCGGTGATGGCTTTGCTGGGCTCCCCTCCACCTGGAGAATGCACTGCAGATTTACCCCAAAAGGCTTCTTCAACTCACCTTCCCCACCAGCAAGAATGACTTAAATATTTAATTCTTCCTCAGTTTGGTGTGAGAACGTGCACAAATCTGCCCACTCCTCCCAACATAACTGCTGATAGGAGGGAAGGAATTCAATTCTGTGTGTGACCATTTATTGTGATAATTCCTGGACAAAAGTCCTGGATTTTTTGAGTTTCAACTCAACATTTATTATTCATCTTTAGGTGGCTCTAAGTTTTTAAATATTTTAATTCTCCAGCTGCTTTAATTCCCTCTTCCCCCTCTCTCCTCATTGCAATTTTTTGATCGTTCAGTGGGGATAAATCTTTTGCCCTAAAAGTGACAGAACAGAATGAAACAGCAAGAAAACAAAAATGTAAAACTTTCCAGGCCACGCTGAGGGGATTTAGGGAGAAGGTCAGGCTGGCAAAGCTCCTTCTGTCAGGAGCAGGCACTGGGATAAACTCTGTTCCTGGAAGTTGCTCAGGCTTTGATGAAGAGGATGGTTTTTGGGTGAGGAAACAACTAGAAAATAGCTCATCCCTTCATCCCTCTGCCCTCAGCTGTATACACAACTTTATTGCTTTGCATTCTTCTCCCCACTGAGATTTATATTTCTCCATGAAAGCCTTGCCTTGTAAAAACTTTTCAGGCTATAGGTGTGGAATACATTTATTTTGGGCTGGTTTGGCGAGAGGAAAAGCGGCTTAAAGTCTTTGCAAAGCTATGTTGGACTATCTGGCCTGTGCATTCCTCCCTCCTGGAATGAAGGAGAAATTGCCAGAGTGTGGACATGAAAGGCTGTCAGCTAATGTGGGATGGGGGATTTGGAAGAGATGGAGAAAGCAACAAGGAGAATTTGGCAAAATTCCTTGTGTTAGAGGAGAAAATGAGGAAGCACAAACGCATTCAGCACAGCAAATCCCCCGTGCCATTCACAAATTTCATTTTGAAGAGAAAAAAATCCCGTCTTGTGGAATTGCAGAGAACAAGGCACAAGACAACCTCTAGGCAGCTGACAGCATCTTTGTTCTCCAAACTTCGCAGCAAAAAATAACTTCAGTATTTTATTCTTCCTCAACATGGTGTGAGACTCAACGTGCAAAAATCTGCAGAAATCTGCCCACTTCTCCCAGCACAGCTGATGGGAGGAGGGAAGGAATTCCAGGAGAGGAATTCCTTGCTAGCAGAGTCCCCTGGAAGGAGGAGTGGAGCCACAGCAGGGAAATGCTGGTCAGCAGCGGGAAAATGTGGAATTCTGGCAGTGGAGAGCGGCCAGGTCAGAATCCACAAAGAAATGCTTGGTTTGGGAGGGGTCCTGATAAATTAAAGTGAAGTGAGGGGTCATCCCTGCTGGAAAAGGGAACAGGGATCTGGCCTGGGACAGGGATTCATTTATCCTGCTCTTGGGCTGCTGGCAGAAATCAAATTCCTGCTCCTCCCCTCATAATGAAAAAGGCAAAATCTGACAGATTCCACAAAAGACTCTTTTCCCCCCCCAGCCAATAAATTTGTCCATTGTCACCGAGCCTCTTCCTATCTTATTTTTTCTCTCCATAAAGATGAGTGATCAGTTTTACTCTGACACCAGCACTCTCTCTAGAGCTGGATCTATAATTCATGAGCATGAAAACAGTGGCATCAGAAAGAAAACCTGTCATAAATTCAGCTATTTAAGCTTTTAAATGAGCAGTGATGGCAGCGTGGGGATGCAGAACATTTATTGCCATGCTAAATATAGGGGTAAAGCTAAAAGCTTTCCATCAATACACGGTAAGAACAAAATCCTGAAAGCACTCAGAGCTTGGATTTTTGTCTTCTGGAAATTGGATTGATGGTTTCTTTATTGGTTTTGGATTTGTGTAATTTTTGGGGTGATTTTTGGGGTGATTCTTTGCCTTTTGAATTGAAGATTGTCACTTGCTGGAGGAACTGAATTTGAAATTTGGACTTTTCCCATCTCCTCTTTTCCCTCAGCAGCATCACTGAGGACAACTCCAAACAGAGGGGGAAGGAAGGGGCTGAGGCTGTTTCATGGAAGGTCCCTCATTGTCCCACCAAGCTGTTTGTGAGCAAGTTTCTCCAAAAAATGCTGTGGTAGACACACAAGTGGTACCAACATTGCCAAAGGGCAAGAAGGGTTGGCTCTCCTACAAATTCCCTGCCTGTTGTCATCTAAATTCACTTTTCCTCCATTTACAGGTGGCCCAGCGCTCCCCTCCTCTCCTTCCTAATCCCATTTGTCCAATTTCTGTCACCACTGCAAACGAGAGTGACGTCTGATGACTTTATAGGGACCTCTAAAACTTGTCCCAGCCTGATCAGGAAGAAGATTCACCCCACTGCCTTGCACAGGGCCCGCAGAGGATTGGGATTTCATGGCGATAATGCCGAAAAGACACGGAAAGGTGAAACATGAAAGGAAAACAGCGCTGCAGCTCGAGCTTGTGTGAATCCCTTGGAGCCCTGCCTGAGGTTTCTGCTGGAAGCTGGGGAGGTGCTGTGGGAGCTGGAGAACAGGGGAGCTCTCCTGGGATAATTGAAACACAATTCCCGTTGGCTCCGGCCAGCCCTGGCGTCACTTCCGCGGCACTGAACGCGCCGGGCTGGCGGTAAAAATAGAAACCTCATAAATCTGCCCATTGCCTTAATTAGGGAACCCTGGTGACAGGATTAAGATTGAATGCTTTCATTTCAGATTGGTTAATGAAGGGCTTTCCAACAGGTTTTTTTTTATTTTTGTTCCTCTCTGCTGAGTCCTGCCATTGCTGATTGCTTCAGGTAGAGGAAAAAAAAATCCAGGCTGGAAAATTTTTTCCAGGTTGGAAAAAGTTCCTCTTCCAAAGGTTAAAAGAGATGATTATGTAGACATTTGATTATCTCCTGTTATGTTTGGAGACTACAAACGCTTTGCAGACAGATGAGGCTGTGCAGCTCTGCTCGTTCTTTTTTAATTAATAGAGTCAACATTTAATCAAAATCAAAGAACGCTTCAGATTGGGTTTTTGCTCTTGAAATCTTATGAACCGGGAAAAAACCAACCTCCTCAAACAAACCCTGAAAGAACAAAGTCACCCATAAAATCTGTCCTGTTTTGCCAGTGAATCTCCCAAGGAAAAGATGAATTTGGGGAGAGACCAAAAATTTCCATCCCGTGCTGCCAACTCCTCTCAAACTTAAAGAAACTTCATTGTCCATTCCCACTGCTCTGGTGTCCAGGGATTTGCAAAATCCAGGTGATTCCCTGATGTACAGGAGACAAATTTACCTCCACAGCATCCTCTGTAAGGTTATCCGAAGGGACCACCACGAACGTGCCTAAATTCCCTTCATCATCCTCAGCTGAACATTTCCTCGCATCCCGAGGAGGATTTTTCATTTTTGAAAGAGAGCTCTCAAAAACTGCTTTGAAAACAGATGCAGCAGCAGGAGGGGAGGACCCGGGCTCTGCTCCAGCCGATGGAGGAAAACACCGAGGTGCTCGTAGGAAATAACAACAGGCCAAGCAAGGCCAGGGAAAAGGAGGAAAAATCGTTTTTCCTGCTCCCGAGCAAACGCCTGCGGTGGCCAGCTCGGGAACATCTGGTCTCCCAGTGTGTTTTCTCACATCATGCCAATACCTGACTGGAATAAACAACTTTATCTAGATCCTCGTTCCTTGCCATCAGAGGCCGATAAGAAAACTCTGCTATCAGCGTGAGATTTGAGCAGAGGGAAGAAAGATTTATGCCTGCTCCGGAGCCGCCTCCACCCTGCCCGATTGTTTCGTGCTCTGGAGAGCCGTGCAGTTAAATCCTGAGGATTCTGGTTTTGCAGGAGGCTGCGGGTCATGGCATCAGTGCTGCCCTGGCCACCCACCGGGCAGGCAGCTCGCAGCTCCCATTTGTTTTTCCGTGGGAATGGCAGCGCTTCCCTTCTGCAATTTACTGGAATATTTGGTGCTCCCGCAGCTCCTCTCCCTCCCTGGGCTCTGCCTGCCTGTGAAACCTGAATTTATTAACTACAAACCCACGAGGCGCTGCAGAGGTGGGAATCATTTATATTCTGATGGGCCAACAGTGCTGTCCTGCTGGTATTTTGGGATGTTTCCAGCACCATTTGTCCCCATCCCAGCGTTGGGCAGCTTAAACGGAACAACTAAAACAGTTCCTGATGCTGGTGTGAGGTAGAAAAGGAGATAGAAGGGGATCAATTAGGCTTGGGAGGCCAGGTTTAAAACGTTTCCCTGGAGCAGTGCAAGGCTCTCCGTAGGTGAAGCCACCACGGCACCGGTGGGATTAGAGCTCAGCTAATCCCACTCTATTCTTGTCCTGCAACCTTTGTGTCACCTCCAGCCACAGGCAGCAGCAAACTTCACATTTTAGCTGAGAGCCCTTCCCACCTTGCCTTGGATGGGGAAGGAGATGGGGGAAATTATCTATTTTCAGCTCTTGAAAGAGCATTCGAGCTGTCGAAAGTCTCTTGTCACATCTTCGGCTTCCTAAAAATTCCTTCCTGTAGGTGTGCAGGTTTCTCTGTGAGAGTTTGGGAGCTGGGTTCAATTTTGCCTTCCAGTGGGCTCATCATTCAGCTCCCAGCATCTCCCACAACCACTCCTAAAAAATTCACACTTAATAGCATTGCCTCATTATTATTCCCACCTTATATCCAATGTAAGCTTGACTAAAATGATTTTAAAATTTGAGAAAGCTTCCTGATGCCTTTTTTATCACTGAAACAACATGAAAGGAGGTTTTATTTTTTATATAAATTGACTTTTTATGCATTTTTCAAGTTTTTTTTGGTGCTGAGGAGCTGCTTGTTGGGCACACCCCATTAAGAGGAGAACTTTTGGGGGATTTTCTATTAGGAGGAGTGTTCAGATTTTGGTGCGAGGCATTTTTTGTGCCCAGTAAAACGCGGTCATTTCTTGATGTGCAGGCTTTGAGGCAAGTCCAGTCAGATAAATGGGATTCCCAGTGGTGAAACCACCTCTTTCATACAAACCCAGCTGGATGTGGGGCTCCCAGCTCAAACAAAAGCTGAGTTGAGCAGTTTGGAAGTGCAGTGGGGAGCCCTGAGTGAGCTCAGCGTGGAGAAGAGCAAGAACTGGAGTTGAAAAGCTTTTCCTGTTGCAAATTTCATCTTTCATCTCTTCTGTGCCAGAAGATGGGAGCTGCCCTGCACTGTGCCTGGCAAAGAATCACCTGGTCAGCCTTTCCCACTGTTCAATGTCTGCATGAAAAGGGACCACATCCATTTGTGGGGGATTTAATGCCATTACAAGCTGTGAAATAATGACACAACTCTTCGTTTTAATCCCTTCGGCCCAGAGCAGCAGGGACCCTCTGAAGAGCAGCTCCTCCCTCCAGCTCTGCCTTTTCTCTGGAGCGTGTCTGAGCAGGAGATTCATTCTCTGATAGCTCCATTTCACCTGAGAACAGAAAGAAAATAACTCCTCTGAGGGGCTGTGCTGCCCAAGAGCTTTGACAGCTCTCTGTCTCTTCAGGCTCTTGCCCTCTGTGATGTCTGAGCACCTCCTGACCTTTGAGAAGCTGAAGAATCATTCTTCCCCTTGCTTTCCTTGAAATGTTAATTAAAACACCCTCCCAGTGCCTGTCAAGGAATCCCCTGCTCAGCCAGGGCCAGTAGATACAGGTTGGCAGCATTCCTTAAAAATGCCTTCCCCAGGAGCTGCCTGGATTTCCACTTTCGGGGACTTGTCTCGATGTGAACGTGTGCTTTGGGGAAGAAAAACCTTCCCAAATTCCCAGTAGGAATGCAGATTTCTATGGAGAGCTTGAGGACCACGAGCTGCCAGCTGTGGGATCTTCCTCCCCTTGGCACTGGAGGAATTAAGTGAGGAGGAATTGAATCCCAGCGCCCATTGGGAATGGGAAATAGTGAATATTTCCTAGTAATAATATTAGGAAATAATAAAAATAGAATGGAATGGAATGGAATGGAATAGAATAGAATAGAATAGAATAGAATAGAATAGAATAGAATAGAATAGAATAGAATGGAATGGAATGGAATAGAATAGAATAAAATAAATAGAATAGAATAGAGTAAAATAAAATAAAATAAAATAAAATAAAATAAAATAAAATAAAATTAGCAATAACAATAGTAACATAATAACGACAACATTAATAATAACATTAATAACAATAACAATAATAATAGTAATATAATAATAACAAGTAAATATTTTGTATTATTAATAATTTGACTAATTTGGGGATCTTTTCCATGGAAAGCACAGGCACAAACCCTGCCAGGACTCAAACAATGGGAAGGCCAGGGTTATGGATGACTTCCCAGCCCCAGTCCAAGGCACTGTCAGAGCTCTGCATTTCTGCTTCCCCTCTTTGTTTCCAAGCTCTTTTCTTGGAACTGCCACCCCCTTCTCCATTCCCTGCTGCAGGTGCCTCCACAAACCCC
>NW_005054498.1:128381-132517 GCF_000277835.1 Geospiza fortis | reverse complement strand
GAATGCCCACGGGAGCTGATCCCACCATTCAAACCAACTTTCAGAGAATATTGTCCTGGATTGCTGCAGGAAAAAGGTGAAATTTCACCCTTCTTGCCTGTGGAGAGCGAACAAGAATAATTTTACAATAAGAATATAGAACATATAATTTTATAATATGAATAATTTTAGGTTCAAAGGCTGCAAATCAAAGTTTTTCTTCTCTCCAACCTGCCATCCCTTCACTCCCTGCTGATTTTGACTGTGTTAAGTTGTTTTCCTCATCCATTTCAGCCCTTTGGGAATGGTCTGGAGCCACTGGACCCTGGGGTTGTGCCTCTGCATCGCCATCCCAGAGCACTGGTTCCCAAAGTGCTGGACAGTTCATTCACACCAGAACTGGGAAAACCTTCTAGAATGGAAATTCAAATAAATTTTTTTCTTCAAAATGCTTTCATTAACAAAATATTTATTATTACTATTTCTTCTTCTTCTTCTTCTTGTCATTATCATTCCTATTATTATTGTTCCTATATTATTATTATTATTATTATTATTATTATTATTATTATTATTATTAAATATTTAATATTTCCTATTCCTAATATTTACAGTGGCCATATCGACAGGTCACAATGGGGATTTGCAATAATTCTTTTTTTTTCCTATCAATTTCTGTTCTGCAGGTGAAGGAACCTCTTTGTTCTCACCTTTTCTGATACTTTCACTGGAAATAAAGGATGAATAGTAAAGAATCTGAATCCTCTGTCTATTCAGTAAAACAAATTAAATAAGGAAATTTTGTGAGGAACCTTTTCTCATTCTCTTTTCTCTTCACAGATGAGTCAGGAATCAAGAATGAATTATATCCCAACATGGATCTGGATGGAAGAGACAGGAAAAACCACCCTTTAAGCATGGGGTGGATTTCAAATTTCAACCCCTACAACTGATCCGGCAGGTGAAGAAAATTGGGATTATTTCCTCAATTGCTGCAGTTCCACAGGAGAGCAGAGGGCACAGGGGCACTTCCCTGTCGCCCTGTTCTTCTAAGTTCTTCTAAGTTCTTCTAAACCTTATAATATTTATGTTCTTGTAATGAACGTAAACATCAGAACTTTCATGTTCTTTTATGTAAATAATTGTTTACATTATATTTATGTAACTTTTATGTAAATAATTATTGTTTTCCATTCCTCTCTGGAGGAGGAGAAATTTGATGGGCTGTTGGTTTGTCCAGTGTCATTGGAGGGGTGGCGCTGTCCCCCTCCGATCCACTGTCACTTGAAATCTGTAAGTGTTGGAGTCAGAAAATAAACTTCCCTTCTTGTTGGGGTACCTGCGGCCGATTCCCCGACTTCTGGGACTCTGGGCCCTCTCTGGGGCTCCCTGTTGGGGGACACCCTCCTGGAATGGTTTTATGTCAGGAAAAGAGACCCACTGGATCTTTTTTTGGTCTTCAGGTTCTTGTTTATTGTTATCTTATCTAGAGTTTTGCACGCTGTCCACACCAGGCTCAGCGCGCTGGAAAGGCACCACAAAAATGGCCAACAATGTCTTGTTCCAAGGTCTTTTAAAGCTAAACTATCCAATTAAGAACTGACACCTGGATTATTTCCCTTTTAACCCAATAACTGATCCCAAAGAGCCCACAGTGAGGACCTTTCCACCCAATTACAAAATGTCACCCTATCCCATGACAAAGAAATGTGTTGGGTTTCTTTAGGTCTGGACTGAAGGCACTTGAGACAGTAATTCATGTTCACACTCAGGTGTTTATTATTTTTTATCAGTAAAACAGTCTCACTGCTGTGAGTTCCTCAGCTTTTCATCAGAAGGCACAAAATGCCCAACAGTCTCTTGTTCCAAGGTCTTTTAAGACTAAATTCTCAAATTAAGAACTGACACCTGGATTATTTCCCTTTTAACCCAATAACTGATCCCAAAGAGCTGCAATGGGGACTTTTCCACCCAATTACAAAATGCCACCCAAACCCATGAAGAAAAAGGAAGAAGAAGAAGCATGAAGAAGAAACCCAGGATGACACCCAAAAATGTCACCAGAATAAACTCCAGGGCAGCTGACAGGGACCTTTCCACTGATCCCAACAGGAACCTGAATTCTCCCATTTCACCCCAAATCCCCAGGATGTTTGGCCAAGCATTTCCATACAAAACTGTCACTGAGGGCCACAGGGCCTCAGCTCTGCTCCACTTACAGCAAAATATCTGAGCTTTCCAAAAGTGGCAGGAAAATGCTTGGAGCTCTGCTCTGGGAAATGCTTTGGGGATCTCTGCACCTCTGGATTTCAGAGCAGTGCTGGTGGCAGATCTCTCCAAGATATGGGTTCTGATGAATGAACAACTCAGAGAGCTGAGAAATAAAGTGATAAAAGTTGATGAATTTTAAAGGGGTAAAGGGAGCAGGAGCCTGGGTTTCCTTTTGCTTTTACAGTCAGAGATTGAGTCACGTGCAAAGTGTGCCCACCATGAATCCTGACCTTCCAACTGCAGCCCCAACCCCGGGCTGGGCTCCAGCATCACCTCAGTGCCCCTCCTGGTTTATAAAGCCACGTGTCAGGGAGTAGTAAAAGGGATTTACAGCAGATTGGAGGTCAGGAGGGTTAGGGCATGCTGGAAATATTGAAAACAGGAGTAAATTTAGCATAAATGAATGTGCTGGATATTGAGTGAGTGCCAGAGCATGTATGGGATTGCAGCCATTGTTTTCTGTGGGTCTGAGCCAAGGACAATGCACAGGGGTCCCAGACCTGTGGATTTGCGAGTAATTAATTAAAAAAAAACAGTAATTGTAGCCATTAGAAAGGAGAAAGAATCTGGATGTCATTGCTCTGCTGAAAATTATAATTAATCCCAACCTAGATCTCAAAGGGAAAGCGAAATCTCTCAACAGGTAAATGTATTCAGAGAATTCCTGAGGAGCTTTTCACCTCCTGTTTTCTCCCCAGAAAAATCCAAACCTCTCTCTCTTCTACATGCTCAGGCTGCACTTTGCACTCGAAGTTCATCCTGCAAAATCAGCAATTTCTTTAATTCCCTGCAAAGCCCAACTGCCCAGCCCTGAAATGTTTCTGTGAGAAGGAGATTGCTCAGTTATGAGATTCTGATAAGCAACCAAAGGCATTTGTCTTGCTCCCTTTGTCACCTGGCTGCCCTCCCTGGCCACTTCGGATGAAACAGCCGAAAAGAGAAACAAAAACACAGCCAAAAAGATAAAGCAAAACCTCCACTAATGTGACATCTTGTGTATTTTCTGAATTCCTGGCTGTCAGCGAGAGAAGAAGAAAAGCCTGGGAGGCCCAGAGAGCTCAGAGCCCCAAATACCTGTGGGTGGAGGGGAGAACAAGCCCTGGTGTCTCACAAAACCTTTCTGCTTCTTTCCCTCTCAGTTCTGCTGCAAAATCTTTAGGTTCTCAGGTTTTTAGAGTGAAATATTTCTATTTTTTTTCCTAAGGAAGGCTCTCATGTCACTTTTTTTGCTGAGGACAGTCTGGAGCTGCTGCTGGGAGCTTTTCCCTCTGATGCTCCATCCTTCTCCTGCTCTCCTTGTTTTCCATCTCCACCTTCCTGTCCTTCACTGCTGTGCCCTTCCTCTCCCTCTTTCCTGGTTTTGTTGGATGATTCCCATCCCTCCTGTCCCCTCCTGAGAGGAAGCACTTTAACACTGCTGCTGCTGCTGCTGCTTCACACCCCCCAAAACACGGGAAAATCAGGGAAATTGGCCTTTGGGACGCATTTAAATAATTTAATTTACACTTGGCGCAGGAAAATAAAAATTTGAGCGGCATTTAAGGGCATTGAATCAACACTTGGTGCTTTAAGGTCTCTCAAGTTCAATGCCCTGTGGGCACAGCGTGAGGTTTTTCCCCCAGGCAAGGAAAAGTGATATAAAGTGATATAAAATAACAGAAAATGCTGAGTTGGAAGGGCCCCCAAGGATTTCTGAGTCCTGCCCTGCACAGGACACCCCGACAATTCCACCCTGTGCCTGGGAACACCTTTATTATTTTACTATTATTATTATTATTATTATTATTATTATTATTATTATTATTATTATTATTATTATTATTATTATTATTATTATTATTATTATTATTATTATTATTATTATTATTATTATTATTATTATTATT
>NW_005054498.1:122459-127984 GCF_000277835.1 Geospiza fortis | reverse complement strand
AATATTAATATTAATATTAATATTAATATTTTTTTTGTGCTGGTACAAGTTGGATTAAGCTCTGCAGGTCAAAGCATTCCCACAGCATTTCCATGAAACCCATGCTGGATTTTAGGGGTAATTTTCCTGGAAATATTTAAATATTTGCTTCCCTCTTAAAAAACATTCAAAGGAGCGTGCTTACGTTTGGGGAGGAGAAATTTTAACTGGGAAGAAAAGTGTTAGCAGCAGGATGGCAGCCAAGTATGGAAATCTCAGCCCCCACTCTGCCAAAAAGCGGCAGAGCCCTCCGCAGCTGTCAGCTGGAGGTGGCCGTGGGTGGGAGGTGGTGCTGCTCCCCCAGCACACACAATGCGAACTGCTCTTTCCTTCCCCTCCTCCAAAAGTGCCTTAGCATCCTTTAAATAACCCAGCCTGGCAGCAGCTCTGCCCAGCCAGGGCAGCGCAGGAAAAGCGGGAAATTTTTGGGGAGAGGTTTCCAGGGTGGCTCCATCAGCGCCTCCCTGGTGGTGCTGATAAGGGGGAGATAAGACGTGGAGGGTGCTGGGCTGTGTGTGGGGTGGGGGAATGGCTTGGATGAGATTTCAGGAAGGAGTTTGTGCCATGGGGGTGGCGAGCACTGGCACAGGTCACCCAGAGAGGCTGTGGAGGAATGGCGGATTTGTCTTTCCAAACCAGCTGTGGGTCTGCTGGGAGATAAAACCAGCACTTGGAGATAAAAGAAACAATGGGAAGGATTCCACTGATTGATGGATGGAAAAAGGTATTTGCTTTTACAAATAAACTTCAAGTTTGCTGATGAATGAAATTGGGTATTGAAAGACGAAAGAAACAATGGGGGAAAACCCCTAAATTCCATCAGAATTAAAAATTTAAAAGGGAGGGTTGTACATTAGAGAGGAATCTTTGGTATAAGGTATTCTGGGAGGTCTGAACCTCTCAAGTACCTCAGAAATGGGGAAAGAGAGAGGGAAATGTGGCTGGGAAATTGGGATAAAAAAGGAGGCTGTGTCCTCCAAAAATTGGAGAGACCCCAGGGGAATGCCCCATGGCCTCTGCCTTGATTGGAATAAAGTTACAGGACTGCTCTGTCTCCTTTTTGGACAGAAACCTCTGGTGTTTGTGGAATAATTTTCTTGACACATCCCTGGGAATACTCAGATTTAGGCAGGAGGTGGCTTTGATCTGACCCAGCTGAAGCTGTCCCTGTTTACAGCACAGGGGGTGGATTAAATGATGTTTAAAGTAAATTCTCTGTAAAGTAAATTATATTCAATATCTCTTCCAACCCAAACCATTCCCTGACTGATCCCAGGTAGCTCTGGGATGGGAGGAAGCCCCTCCTGCCTTTGGTGCCCATCCCAGCAATGTCACACCTGGGGTTTGTTGGACACAAAAAGATGACCAACACCTGAGAGGGGATGAACCCACACCTGGGGTTTGTTGGACACAACAAGATGACCAACACCTGAGAGGGGATGAACCCACACCAGGCAGACCCTGCTGGCTGCTCCAAGGAGCTCTGGGATGTGCCAGGGCTCGGGATGTCCCCTCCTGACCCACCCGAGCCAGGCTGGGAGCAGCAGGAGCTCCCGGGCAGGTGTTGCACACGACAAAGCAGAGCTGCCTCCATGGAGAACCTCCCAGGTGCTGCCTGAGAGGACTTTGAGTCTTTTTCCAGGAAACTGCAGAACTCTCTTATTTACAAAGGGTTTTTATGGAGCTCCTGGAGCCCGGCAGGGCCAGGGGGAGCAGGAGGTGCCCCATCCCTGCCCAGCCCCGCCTGCTTTCCCGGGATGTCCTTTGGAGGGGCACAGGAAGAGCTGGGGACACCTTCCTGGAGCTCTGCAGCTGCGAAAAGCAGAAACGCCACAAGTGAGCCCAGCACAGTAAACACAGGAAGCTGACTCAGAACGGAAACAACAACAACAACCCCTCCCCCAAAAGGGCCAAAAGAGGGATGATGATGATGATGATGATGATGATGATTATTATTATTATCACTATCATTATCATTATCATTATCATTATCATTATCATTGTTATTATATTTTATTTTGTTTTTATTTTGTACTTTTATTTTTATTTTTTAGATTTTTACCCTTAGTTTTATTTAGTTTCAATTTTAATTTCATTTTTAAATTTTTAGTTTTCTTATTTTTATTTTTAAATTTTCAATTTTAATTTTAATCTTAATTTTAATCTTAATCTTAATTAACTTTAATTTTAATTCTTATTTTAAATTTTAAATTTTTAGTTTTATTCTTATTCTTATTTTTATTTTTAATGTTTTAATGTTAATTTTAATGTTAATGTTAATTTTAATGCTAATGTTAATTAACTTTAATTTTAATTTTTATTTTAATTTTTAAATTTTTAGTTTTATTCTTATTCTTATTTTTATTTTTAATTTTTTAATGTTAATTTTAATGTTAATGTTAATTAACTTTAATTTTTATTTTAATGTTAATCTTTTTTTTTTTTTTTTTGATCTTCCCAGCTTGTATGGGGTCAAGTTTGAGCTCACACACACAAAGCCTGGCTCTTTCTAAATCATTTTGAAATGATTTTCTACAGCCAGCCAGGGCTATAGAAAAGGATGGAACAATGGAGCAGAGCTCTGTTTGTTCTGAGCCCCAGCAGCTCCTGCCAGGGCTGGGTGCGGGAGGAGCAGGAGCTGCTGCTGGGGTTGTTGGTGATTTCCCCTTTGTCCATTCAATGGAAGCTGCAACAAAAATTTCCTGCTCACTCTGCTGGGAAAATCCCCTGTGTTTGTGGGGATGAAAATAGCTCTGGGTCCAAACCATCCCTGGGCACACAGGGACTCCCAGACTTCAGGGGACAGCTCAGGAACCCCATTTCAAATGCCCCCAAGCTGTGCCTATCAGCAATTTTAAATCCTAACAGCTTAAAAGTCACAGGGTAAAACTCTGCAGGAGATTTGGGGAATAAAGAGGAAAATCAAGAAAAGAGCAAAGGAGGAAACCTTGAGGAGGAGCTGTGTTACCTCTGCGTTGCTGCTACAAATCCAGCTTTGGGAATTGGGATGAGAGCGACCCCAAGGAGGGAGATTTGGGGTGTTGGTTGATAAAAAGGTCAACATGACCCAGAAACCACCTGGGGTGTCCTGGGCTGCAGCAAACTGGGGCTGCCCCATCCCTGGGAGCACCCAGGGCCAGGCTGGACAGGGCTGGGAGCAGCCTGGGACAGTGGGAGGTGTCCCTGCCATGGCAGGGGTGGGATGGATGAGCTTTAGGGTCCTTTGCATCCCCAACTGTTCTGAGATTATCTGAAAAAAAAAAATAAAAGTGTAGTACCACAATAAACAACGATTAAAATTCAATTCTAGCCAATTCTTCCCTTCAGGAAAGTTTTGATTTTTATTTCAATATTATCAAAACAAAATCTCTCTGTTAAAAAACACTAAAGCACAAATGAAGCATCACTTGGGAGTGAAAGAAGATTTTTCACTTTGCTTGAATGCTCTGCTGCTGCTCCAGAACAAACAATCTTTGCTGTGTGTTTGTAGAAACTGGAACAGACCCTTCCCAAGGTGAAAAGCTTTTCCTCATCCTTTCCTTTTCCCCAGACCCACCAGGTGAATAAAACCTTGAGATTTTTGTACACCAGATCTGAGAATGGGATTTTCAGGAGCACCCAAGGATCTGTCTGCACCCTTCAGCATTTAACCAGCCTTAAATAGAGAATATAGCCCAACAATGTCAGCAGGCTTTCTGGGAGCCAGCGTGCTTCTTGACCCAGGGCATTGTCAGCTAATCCAGCAGGGCAAGAGCTGAGCCTTCCTCATCCCAGACAATGGGGCTGGACTGGGAAAATAACATTTGTGTCTCTGGGAAGTCCCATTTTTAGTGCAGCCTCCCCTGATCCTGCTGGGACAGCATTGGGAGCAGCTCAGGAGCTCGGGAGGAGCAGGAATGTCCCATCCCTGAAGGGTCCCACCTCAGCTGGGGCTGCAGCAATTCAAATGAACCCTCTGAGCACCTTCATTTGCAGGGCGATCCCTTCCCAGTGTTGCCTTGCTGGCTTGGCACTGGGATCCCGCTGGGAGAAGCTGGCAAGGCTCATTTTGCAGGGCAGGATTGCTTCTCTCTGAGCCTTTTCCTTCAAAGCCAGCCTGGTGGCCCAGGCGGAGCTCAGAGCGTCCCTCCAAACCCCCAGGGGTGAATCCCGCACCTCTGGTCTTGAGCAGGGAAATCATTGTTGGTGTGACAGCTGGCATCAGGCTGGGGTTGTGTCTGTGCTGATATCCCAATAAATGCACTCCTCATTTCCCAGCTCCTTTTTGTTGTAGTTGAGACGGTCACAATCCGAAGCAACACATTCAATTTTCAGAAGGCTTCAAACTGTTTTTATTCTAGCATGCATGCTTTTTATACATTCTTACCAAACTCATAAATTTACACTTATTGGTCACAGAGACAAACACTGGAACAGGCAGCTACAGGTTTCTCTTATTTATTCTTCTTTCTTTCTTGGTTTCTCTGTCAGCGACCTTGGTAGGAAACTCTTCCCGGGGTGAACATGGATCCTCTTATCGAACTCCTCTCTGGCTCACAGAAGTCACTGTAAAACCTCTTCCACACCTTTTGCCTGTGCAACCACTAAAATGAAAACAAAGAGCCCCAAAGAGCAGCTGAGCAGGAGTGTTTTCTCCTAAATGCACTCAGGCAGAGCCATCAACCAGGAGAGGGCTCAGATCAGCTCAGCCACCATCACCTCCTCCCCTGAGAATCATTTCCCACCTGCTTCCTTAACCCCTGACTTTTTTTATCAGCCCATTCACGCAGCTCTCAGGGATTTAAGGCCACGAATGAAAATCTTCTGTCCTCCCCCAACCCCTGCTTGAGGAGCCTGCGCTTCGCCTCTCCTGGGTCACCCTTAAGAGCATCAGCGGACACGAAGGCTCCGCTAAGCCCCGCGGCAGACAGGGCTGGCAGCGGCCCTGCAGGGGCAGCTCAAGGTGAGCCCGGGGCTGCAGGGGACACTCGGGGCTGGGACATGGCCACGAGCCACCCCTGACGTGGCATCCCCCAGCCCCACCTGGGTGGTTCGAAAATCATCTGGAAGGGTTGTGAGCACAGAGCCGGGCTTGGTGCTCCTCCTGGTGGGTGTGAGATTGGGCACGAGCCAACCCTTGGAGTTGGGAGGATTAAAAAAAAATAAATAAAATACCAATAATTCTACTAATCATAGCAATGACAAGTATAAATATAATATAATATATAAATATAATATAATAGTCAATATAATAGTCAATATAATATAATATGCAATATAGTATAATATGCAATAAAATATATAATATATATATATGCTATAATACATATATATTTACATAATACCTATATATTTATATATCATACATATCTAAAAATTAGATATTAATATACATTAATAGGTATTAATAGATTAGTACAAATATTATATATAAATAATATATAATATATATAAATGTATATTATTATAGGGTATATAATATATAATAATATATAGATATATATTAT
>NW_005054498.1:118749-122408 GCF_000277835.1 Geospiza fortis | reverse complement strand
TATTAATACATATATATTTATATGTAGTGCATATATACGCATTTTTAATTTTATTTTTATTTTCGTTTTATTAACGTATATTAATATCTATTAACATATAGTATATATTATATATAATAATATGTAGATATATATAATTCAAAGATAAATATTTTTATATAATACATATATATTTTATTCTATTGTATATATATTGTACGTCTATATGTACTATATATATACAATATAATAAAATATACAATAATAACAATAATAAACAACACGGCTTTATCACCAGGTTTTGCTGTATCAATTTCACATAAATAAAAATGGAGATTTTTATTTATTTATTTTGACCTTTCTTTGGATTTTTTTTGTTTTTTATAATGAAAAACCAGCTGCTGTGAGGCAGCCCCGGGTTGCAGCCTCAACTTTGCTTGGCCCAGAGTGCAGCCAGTGCCTGCCCTGCGTAAGCACCTCCAGCTAATCCCCAACCTTGTCAAGATGTATTTACCCTTAATAACGGGGATCTGGGTCAGCACTTGGGCTCCAGTTGTGTCCCTGTGCCCTAAGCTGGGCTCTATTTCTGTCCAGCCTCAATGCTTGGTATTCCCCCTAAGACCTGGGCACTTTCCAGCTTCTGTCTCCCCAAATAAAAGCAGCTCTAAACAAAGCCTCTTTCCAGCCAGCCACTGGATTGTGGGCACAATTTGAGATTTCCCACCCTCTAAAGGTATTTTCACAGCTCCTGCCCTCCTGTCATCGCTCCAAAACATCTCAAGTCATTTTCCTTTAGGAGCACGAGGGATGAAAATAAAAACAACAAACCCTCACACACACACAAATCCCAGCCCTGTAATGCCTCTGTCAACAGGTGAGGTCTAAAAATTTCATTAGGATAAAAAAAAAAAAAAAAGGGGAAGCAGGAACAGCTGCAGGCGTGTTTGGAGGAAATCAGAGGGGCACTTTCCATCTGGCATGTGCTCCACAGGCAAAAGAGCTTTTCTGGGGTGTGGAACTCGAAGAGAACTCGTATTTTGGGGAGCAGGCTATTCCTGGACAGCTCCTTTTAGGCAGCACAGCAACAGCTCCTGTTCAAAATACCCCAGCCCAGAGTTCACACCCTGGCTAAAAAGGAACAAAAAGTCCAAGTGGAAAGATGGACACAACCAAGATGAGGATGCCTTGGGTTTGTTTTCGGCAGAAATGCTGGATTTGGTTGTTGTGTTTGAGTTTCAGTGTTTTCCCCACTGATTTAGGGCTGAAGGAAGCAAGCTCTGCTTTCAACCTTTCCAAGCTGCACAAAGGACCCCCAAACCTGCACCATGGATGGGATAAACTCTTCCCTTCACCTCAACTGTCCCCAAATTTGCATCACCTGGTGCCTGGCACAGCCACTCAACACAAATGGGTTCTGAATTTTTAGTTTTGCCCAGGAAATGCTTTTTCTCTGCCGCAAAATTTTGTCAGATTTTGCATTTTATTGTGTGCAATAAAATCAAAATAAAGAGCAGAGGGGGTGTCTGTGAAGGGAGAGGGCAGAAAGCAAAGCAGGGACTCAGGAGCAGCCCTGGGAGTTGGGGAAATCACCTGAAATTCAGGATAATCCACAGCTCCTTCCTCTGCATCCCACATAAAGCTGCAGCCACACAGAGTTTGGGCTTGCCCTCTTCCTAGTTTTAAGGAGAAATTCCACGCAGGAAATTTTTCATCAAATGTCATTTTCCTAAAAGCTGTTCCCCAAAAGAGAATTCTGCCCTGTGCGACAGAGCCTGGAGAGCCACAGCAGCCTGGGAGCTGCAGAAATCACTGAAATACACCTGAAATAACCCAGAACTGTTCCTTCTGCCTCGCTCTGCATCCCAAATATAACTGCACCCACCTCAGGCTGGGGCCCTGCCCTTTTTCTCATTTTAAGGAGAAATTCCATGCTGGAAATTTTTATCTAAGTGTATTTTCCTAAAACCTGTTCCACCCGAAAGAGAATTCTGCCTTGTGTGGCAAAACTTGAGGCGTCACAGCCCCCAGGAAACCCCAAATTGGACACCTGGGAAATGATCTTGGGTAAGAAAGCAACTGGAATTTGATTTTTTTTTGGGGGTGGCTTTTTTTGTTGCTTTGTTTTTTGTTTTTTGTTTTTTTTTTTTTTTTTTAATTAAAACTGAAATGCCAGCTTGAAATTTTGATTATCTACTCGTGTTGACACAAAACCAAGCCTTTTCTGTAAATCAGAGAGCTGATCGATGCTGCTTTTTCTGCCCACTGCCTGCTCTAATTCTGACTTTCTTTTTGGGAGTATTTATCATTCCTGTCTCCTCCAAAGCAGAGCTGCCCTGCAGAGCTCGGGGCTGAGTTAATTGTGCGGGGTCAGCCCTGGCAGCCCCGAGCTCTGGGGAGGGTTCCTGGCCTGTGGGCAGATCATGGAAAGCAAGAAAAGATAATAACACATCACTCATAAAAGTGAGAGCGCAGAAAGGAATCGGAGGGGTCAGAGGAGACTCTGGGGAAGAGAAATAAAAGCTTTGGCAGGATTAAATATTTTAAAAACAAGCGGCAAAGTTGTTTTTTAGTGTCCAAGCAGAGAGAAACCGCTCAGCCGTAATAAAAAGTCTCCAGCTCCACATTGTCCTTGTGCCAAACAGGGAGAGAAGCTTGGACTGGGTGGATCTCACTTGTGAGCATCCTTTATTTTCCCCAAAACCAGGAATGCATGCCCTGACCTGTGACACTGTAAGGAGCACAATATTTAATAGATTTGCTTTCATTCAGCTGCCCCAGCAAGAGAGAAGCTGCAAAAACAGAAATCAGCCAAACCAGTGATGGCAACAGACTGGGAAGGAGCCAGAGGTGCTGGGACAGCTTGGGCTCAGCCCTGGGGGTTTGGGGGGAGAGCCAGAGGTGCCAGGGATGCCTTGAGAAGGCTGAGCTGGAGCAGAGGCTGGGCAGAGTTCCAGAATAAAGCAGGGATTTATCCAAAGCATCTCCTCCATGGATCCACCTTGGGCAGCACAAGAGCCCAGCCAGGGCTGCACCCAAGATGAACCCAAAATGAGCCAAAATGGTCCCAAAATGCACCCAAGATGAACCCAAAATGGTCACAAAATGAACCCAAGATGAACCAAAATGGCCCCAAAATGCACGGCCGGGCACGGGGTCTCTCCCTGGGATCAGCTCTGCTCCATTTGCATCTTGCAGTTCATTGTCCCATTCCAGCTTTAGCCCATCCAGTCCCACCCTGCTTGTTTTTCTCTCTCCAGCCCACGGGGTTTGTGCTCCTGGGCTGAGATTTGGATCATTTGTCCTTGGTGCCCAGCTGGAGCAGGAATTGTTTTGTCTCCCTGCTCTGTGCACAGAGCTCAGCATCCCCTGATGTGAGCCCAGAGCCACACACTGAAGCAGCACAGAAAAATAGAAAAGCTCCAACCTGAGGCATCACTGGGACACTTTGGGGTCACCCCTGGGGGTTTGGAGGGACACTCTGAGCTCCACCTGGGCCACCAGGCTGGCTTTGAAGGAAAAGGCTCAGAGAGAAGCAATCCTGCCCTGCAAAATGAGCCTTGCCAGCTTCTCCCAGCGGGATCCCAGTGCCAAGCCAGCAAGGCAACACTGGGAAGGGATCGCCCTGCAAATGAAGGTGCTCAGAGGGTTCATTTGAATTGCTGCAGCCCCAGCTGAGGTGG
>NW_005054498.1:108618-118724 GCF_000277835.1 Geospiza fortis | reverse complement strand
GCTCCTCCCGAGCTCCTGAGCTGCTCCCAGCGCTGTCCCAGCAGGATCAGGGGAGGCTGCACTAAAAATGGGACTTCCCAGAGGGACAGATGTCACTGATCTCTCCAAACTGAACCCTGAGCCTGCCAATACTGGGATATTTGTAGGTCCAAGGGCCCTTCTGAGAACCCACCCACAGATGGGCAGATGGAGAGAAGGGAAATGGTCCTTGGATCCCCTTGGTGGGTCTATCCACGGATTTTTCCATCAGTTATTCAAATTGTGGCATGAAAATGGAAGCTGGGGGTGAGAGAGGCCACATTTTCTGACCTGCTGGATTTCCTAGCAAGCTTCAGAAGTTTGGGACAAGCTGGGACTTAAGTGCACAAATGGGGCAGGTGGGAATTAGGCTGTGTTTGAGTTGGGTTTTTTGTTTGGTTGCCTTAATTTGATTTTAAAATCTCCAGGCAGGAGCAGCAACTGCATCTAGAGGGGCTGGGCAGCGAAGTGAATCCCAACCATGGGTTACAGTTCTGGGTTATTTCACGTGTATTTCAGGTGATTTCCTCAGCTCCCTCCTGTGTGTTTTACAAATGCACACGTGTCCCCATGGCATCATTCCTGCCAGCAGCTTCCCAGGGTTTGGCTTTTCCATGTAAACGTTGGAGGGGCAGAGAACACCAATAAAATGTGAGCGATGAACATTCCCCACTCCTCAGTTCAAAGCCCCAGTCACAGGGAACATAAAACCACAGATTCTCCCCAGGAGGAAGAGGAGGAACTTCATGAGCTGGATCAGGGTAATGAGAGCAGAGGAGGCAGAGGGGATTGTTCTCTGAGGGACAATCCTGAACCCCTTCCCTCCCACCCTGAGAACGCTCCCTCAGCCCTTGCACTGTGCCTTTCCTCATGGATTCCTTGCCTCTGCTTCCCTGAACATCCCAAACACAAACTCCCAGTGAGAGCTTCCAAAATACAGCCTGGGACTCTAGCTGGGTATTTATTTATGCTCAGGGTGAGCAAATATGAAAGCTTTAATCTGTGGCATCATCACAGATCTTGTCCAGTGGTGTTCTAGAGGAGATCTGGAACCCTTTTATAAAGCATCAAGAGCTGTCACTGGCATATTTTATGAAAAATCCCTTTGCTAGGATTTTTCTCCTGAGAAGCTGAGAAGCCTCAGAAAAGAAATGTAAATAGTAATTATCTGATTGCTTGGAATGTGGTCTGGATGTTGCTTACCAGCAGGTGCATCTTTGATTGATTCCATGTGAATTGTTTTTAATTAATGACCAATCCCAGTCCAGCTGTGTCAGACTCTGTGGTCTGTCACAGGTTTTTATTATCATTCTTTTGTAGCCTTCAGATGCATCCTTTCTCTTTCTTTAGGATAGATTAATATAATGTAATTACAGGTTTTTATTATCATTCTTTTCTAGCCTTCTGATGTCTCCTTTCTTTTTCTCTAGTATAGTTTTAGTATATCATATCATATCATATCATATCATATCATAATCATATCATAATATAATATATCAGCCTTCTGAGAACTTGGAGTCAAATCCTCATCTCTCACCTCATCCTAAAGACCCAACACCACAACAATTTTCCACATCTCTCCACTCTGGTTTTGGATTAGGAGCTGCTCCTGCAAACCCAGAGCTCTGTTCCTGCAAACTCAGAGCTGTTCCTGCAAACCCAGAGCTGTCCCTCTCTGGAAGGCAGCAGGGAGTTTAAAATCCCTGATTTGGATGGGATCAGAGAGCTTTGATCTGGCCCGGGGAGCTCCTGGCACCTGCAGCTTAGGAGATCCATAAAACACAGCTCGAGGCTGCAGGAGCACAATTCCAGCCAAGCCTGCCCTGGACTGGCCCTTCCCTGACTTTTCTCCCTTAATCCCGTGGCTGGAGCTTCCCCCACGTCCAGCCTGTGAACACTTCTGGGATATTTACACCCAGCATTGTCTGCCTGGAGCAGAAATCCAGGGAAAGCCTTGCTGGCTCTCCCCACAGGTGCTCCCCAGCCTGGGCTGCCTCTGGGCTGGGGAATCAACAGGATTTGTTCAGCTCCAGCAAGGCTTTCCTACAATGAAGCCTGAACAATCAGCAATGGCATGGAGCCCCCATGAATCACTTTTCACACTGTTTTTGCATCCTCTGTGTATGTTTGTCTTTCTTCCCAAGGCTATTCCCAAGCTGTGGCATTCCCCTGGAGCCCTATTAGAGCCCATTCTTTGTATTTACTAACAGGAAGCATCACAGCTCTGTCCTCACCAGCTTCACTCGCAGGCCCTCTTAATTATTCGAATATTTATTTTTTTTAAGGCATATTTGGCAAAAATCCCAGTTCCTCCATTCTTCCTGCCTAGCAGGTTAATTCTTTCTTCCTCAAGGTGCAATCCGGTTTCCTTTTGTTGCTAAATTGCCTAATCCTGACACTTTCCTGGATATTGTGGGAAAGAGCTCTGCTTGACAACCAACTTTTCATTTCCATCCTGATTAGCAAGCACATAATAACTGGAAGCATAATTTGCACTTTGATTTAAGCCACCTCATTCACATTTGGAAGGAAATCTAGGATGACTAAAGCTTGAAAGGAAAGGCAGGATAAGCAGCATTAAGGAGCTGTCAGGGATCGGAATTGCATTAAATGTTCCTGTTTAATTGTCACAGATTGGGGCCTCCTGCACGAGCAGCAGACGATGGCAGAGAGCTCTTTAATCTGAATATATGAAGCTCAGAAAAGAAGGTAGAAGGGCAAGCTGGGTGACAGGAATGACAGAATCATGAGGTTGGAAGAGACCTCCAAGATCATCAAGTCCAACCTGTGCCCCAACACCTCAACCAGACCACAGCACCAAGTGCCATGTCAGTCTTCTTTTAAACACACGTGTCAGCACAGAAAGGCAAAAATCCTCAGCATCCAGAGCTCCAACATCTGCTCTTTGGGCCACCCCAGTCTCAGCCCCCACTTCTCCCTCCAGCTCCATCCCAATCCCCATCCCTGCCTTTCTGCCGGCCAGATTTTGGCAGAAAAGTGATATTACACACTTCTAATCAACTGCACAGCACAGAATCACAGAATCACAGAATCATGAGGTTGGAAGAGACCTCCAAGATCACAGAGTCCAACCTGTGCCCCAACACCTCACCCAGACCACAGCACCAGGTGCCATGTCCAATCTTTGTTTAAACACATCCAGAGATGGTGATTCCACCACCTCCCTGGGAGGAGCATTCCAGTAATTTATTATTCTTTCAGTGAAAAACATTTTTCTAATATCCAACCTGTACCTTCCCTAGCTTGAGACTGTGCCCTCTGGTTCTGTCAGTGCTGCCCGGTGGAAGAGACCAACCCCACCTGTCTGCAACCTCTCTTCAGGAAGGTGTGGAGAGCAATAAGGTCACCTCTGAGCCTCCTCTTCTCCAGCCTAAACAGCCCCAGCTCCTTCAAATGTTCCTCAAATCCTGCATCCCACTGTCTCTTCAGCTCACCAATTTATTCCTGCATTAATTCCTTGGCACTGTTCCCCTGCCCACAGCTCTTCTCTTTCTGAGGCTTTATCCTCGTGTTTTAAACGTGTGTCTTTGCTTTATGTGTTTCGATTTCTTCTTTTTGGCACGTATTGAACAACTTAAACAAACCCCAAACTGAACGCAGAAGAGGCGCAATGCTATAAACGTGAACAGCTGTATGCTCATAGTGCCATCAAAATTCCCAAAAAACTGCTCCTGTGTGCTCCCTGCTCAGAGCCTTCACTCTCCAGGGCAGCTTGAGGAGTTTGGCAGATCCAGCAGAGAATCCCTGGATTCACCACCTCAAATTCCAAGGTTTTTCCTGCCCATATTCCAGCCCAGATATGGAAATCCAGCCTCACGATGCTCTCTCATCTCATCTCTTCCTCTCCAGGCTGGGCTTTTCCATCCATGGGCAGAGTTACAGAATAAAGCAGGGATTTATTCAAAGCATCTCCTCCATGGATCCACCTTGGGCAGCACAAGAGCCCAGCCAGGGCTGCACCCAAGATGAACCAAAATGGTCACAAATTGAACCCAAGATGAGCCAAAATGTTCCCAAAATGTTCCCAAGATGAAACAAGATGGTCACAAAATGAACCCAAGATCTCCAGTCTTCAAAATTCCAGCAATCAAAGCCACACCTTTAGATCCTCACAGACAAGCAGCCAAACACTGAAATTATTGAACAGTGCTTGTAAAAAATGGGGTTTTTCTCCTCCCCCCCACCCTGCTGTGAGATGTTAAAGCAGGAAATCTCTTCTTCCTGGTCTCTTCCAATCAAAGCAGATTGACAGAAAAGAACCCCTGAAAGAGTCAGGTTTGTGTTTGTCCCTCAGCTCTGTAATTCACAGAGAGGTTGGCCCTGGATTTGATCCCTGGAGTAACTTCAGCCAGGATATAAAATCCCTTTCAAACTTTTTTTCAGAGACTGAAATATAAATCACTCTTGCCACATCATGCTGCACTGGTTCTAGCTGTCCCCAAAAATGTCACACAGCTCCACTGATGACATTTATTTAATTTAGTCTGGAGTGTGTGGGGGATTTTTTATGATGTGATTTTATCTTTTGGGCTGCAGGTGAATTTTAAATAAAACCCCTGGGTGCAGACTGAGCTCTCACAGATCTGCTCTTCCCATTGACATCCAATTGTCTGGGATCTCCAGGGATCATCCAGCCACAAACTTCCCATGGTTAAAGCTCTCTAGAAAGTCTCTGGCATTGCCCTAAATTCTCCTGCTCCCTCTCTTTGATGCTGAACAACATTTTTTTGTGACTTCTCTCAGCCAGGTGATCTCTTATCTTTGTAAAAATCAAATTCCTGGACACTTCAATAAAAACAACAATGCAGGGAGTTGTCAGCAAACCATCCCAGGAGGAAAAAGCCTCTCTGACAAGGAGGTGTCAGGGGTGAGTGCCACCAGCTAAGCCAAAGGACACAACTGTCAGAGGGTGGATCAGGGCAAGGAATGTTCAAAGGAAAGCTCAGGGAAGGGAAAAATGCAAACCCCGCACAAATTGTGCACCTGCCCCGGCAAGCAGAGCTCTCAGGGGTCTGCAGGGGAATTGGGAGCTCGTCCCGGGCACACTCAAGGCTCCCCAAAGTCTCCTAAATTAATCATGGCCTCAGCATCAAGAGATGCTTTCAGCTGTGTGTGACTGGATATCTTAATTGCTCTTTCAATTAAGAGGGGAACAGAGCAGTCTTTGTTTCGCTCGACATCTTCCAGAGGGGTTTTAATTTCAGAGAAAAGTGCAGAGAGTAACATTTTGTCTTATGTCTCTAAAGGAAGAGAAGAAAAAGGAAAACAAGACTAAAACACTTTGCTGGAAAGTTTTTGGGTTCTTCGACCTTCAATAAAATCAAGCTCACAGCAATCAATCAATCCAATCCCACTTGGATCAGAGCAGCTGTGGCTGCTCCTGGATCCCTGGAAGTGTCCCAGGCCAGGATGGATGGGGCTTGGAGCACCCTGGGAGAGTGGAAGGTGTGGAACTGGATGATCTTCCAACCCAAACCATTCCACGATTCAGATCAAAATGAAAAGCTCCGCAAACTCCACACGAATTCACCGCGCTGCTCCTCCCCCTTCTGCCCAGGGGACATGGCCAAGGCCACATCAAAACCTGGGGACACCCTAAAGCCCTTTTCCATCAGCTTTAAACACAGGGAAGGACCTGGAGGAGCCTCTGGAGGTGGCAGAACAGTGACACAGAGGGATGGCAGGGCCTGGAGAGCTCTGCTTGCCTGGGTGGGGCTGGGAACAGCTGAGTTCTATTTATCCAGGTGGGCAGAGACAAATCCAGCAGCACGAACTCACCAAGGAGCTGATTTGCTGCGCCTGGGCAACTGGAAAGGAGCTCTCCCTCTGCCCACCTGGTGGTGGCTTGCACAGGTGTTTGTTGAAGATACGTGTATTTAAATTCCTGCCTCTTTATTACTCATAAATAACAAAGTTATCACCGAGTGCAGCAGCAATAGATCTCCTTCTGGCCTCTCCTGGTTGTTTTATCCCAGGGAAATTCAGCCCAGCTGAACCTGAGGCTCCTTTAGGAAATGTCAGCCCTTTCTACAAGTCATTCCCCAATGAGCTGGCTGGGGAACAGCTCAGCATTGCTTCTCATGGGCAATAAAATTGGGAAACTGCCGAACCTTTCATGAAACAAGTGGTCCATGAATCAACTTGGGAGAATTATTTGGGTCTTTGGCAGCCAAAGCCGTGGAGCTCTTCACTGTTTGTGGTGCCTGTGCCCTTTCCAGATGGAATATCAGCAGAGACTCTGCCTTGGCTGGGGACAGAGACATGAAATCACTCTGGGCTCATCACTGAGTTTTTTGCACCACTTCTGATGTAAAACTGACCCTGGAATTGCTGCCAGCCCTGCCTGCATGCTCAGCTCACAGCCTTGGGCTATAATTAGCTTGGTTTGGGCAAAGCCAAAACTGAAACCCAATCACGAGAAAAGAGAAACAGGAGAAAAGAAAACTCCTTACAGTTTTTGAAGTGCAAGTCACCTCGTGTACTTCTCTGAAATCTGCATTTCAATGCCAATCTCAGGCCTGAAAGGTACTAAAATCACTTGTCCCAGTGATTTTTTCTCAGTTAGATGATTTCCCCCTTATTTGGGTGGTCATTCCTTCCCTCATCTGTTTACAGATTTCCATTACTTAGAATAACAATTATTTAAGTTCTTTGCCCACTTTGCAGTTGCAATAAATTTGTTGAGTTTTATCAGCAGCAGGTATCAGAGAACTGATGAACGATCATGGGAAACTGCTCCCTGAGTCCTGAAAATTACATATTTAGACCCCATTTTAAATAAAATAAAAATTGATATTCTGAGGAAATGTCTCTCTCCCTTTATTCAGTGTCTGGAGAAATGATCTTGCTCTTAAATTTAAGCACCTTAAAACCAGAGCTGGATGAACCCAGGCTTTGCTGCTAAGTGAGCACATGGAGCCTCTTTTCCTTTATAATTAGGCCCATCAAACCTTCTAACCCCGAGGGTCTTTTTTGAAAATCCTGTGCTAATTTCAGCTGCTGGGATAAGTGTCCAAATGTTTGGGTGCCTATGGAAACTTCCTCTGGAGCAACCATAAGGAAGCTGCATTTGTAGTCCACGCATTTCCATGTATCATTAATATATGGCAAGAATGTAAGTAGTTGGAAAATATGTTCACAGTCCCTGGTTGATTCTTCCAAGATGGGGCTGTTGTAGGAAAAAGGATTAGGTGAGTTAAAAGTGCCCAGGGCTCAGCAGTCATTAAGAGCTCCAACTGCTCCCAGCAAAAATACTTTTTGCAGCTGCACTTTGGCGAAATGTTTCACGTGGTTGGGGTGGTTTGGTTTCTCCCGGGCATGTCAATATTCCTGGGCAGGAATATTCCAGTGCTCAGCAGGCAGGAGCCAAGGTGGGTGGGTGGGTTTGGGGTAAATGTTGAGCTCTGAGAGTCCAACCAGAAAGATGTTGAGCTTGGAGTAAACATGGAGTTGATGCCTCAGGATTTTGGCTTTTATATTTTCCATCTATTTGTAACCCTGCAGTTCTTCAGTGTGTAACTCTAAACTCCATGTCCAGTGTGAGCTGCTGCTTTCCCATTTTGGGCAGACACAACAATTCCTCTCCAGGCCTGGCAATCAAGGACACCTCAGTGCCTCAGGCCCTGAGATGGAAACAAAAGTGAGTTGGGGGCAGCAAACCTGGGGTCAATGACTTCATTAGCTGGAGCTGTAATTGGAAGATGAACCCCCAATATAAAAATGGACCAAACTTAGAAAAATGTCAAAACCTGCAACCTGTTGTCCATTTTGGGCGGGCCAAATTGTAAATGAAGGCTCTTCAGTAAATACAACTGCTTTTTATACTCTGAATTTTGTCTGGCCTGTGTTTTTAGGTAGCGCCAAAGCCACCAGCAGCAGTGGGAAATACAAGGGTTGGTGTGTTGGGTACTGCCAGTTCCCAATATGCAAATGGACCTAAAAAGTGTGAAAACCCATGACCCATTGTCCATTTTGGGTGGGTTTTGTCTGCCCTAAATGTACCTGAAGGCCCTTCAATAAATAGAACTGCTTTTTTATTCCCTCAATTTGTCTGGCCTCTGCTTTTAGGTAAGCATCAGAGTGATGGGGATGGATGTGTTATTTACCTAAACGGATATGGATGTTTTATTTACTCTGCTTTAAACTGCACTTCCCCGGGGTGGTGCTGCCAATATTGGGGTACATTTGGTGTTCCTGGCACTTCCCAGGCTCCCAGGACAGCCCTTTGCTCTTCCCTGTGTCCGCCCAGGCAGCTCTGCCAAAGCCTTTGTGTTGGGAGCCCAGACAGGGCTGAGAGCAAAGGGAACTCCCCAGGGCAGCGTGGGAGTGCGGCACTGCCCCAGTCCTGTGTGATCTGAGCCTGGCACAGCCCAGAGCTCACCCAGAGTGACAACAGAGCTGTGTCACCACAGCAACAGGACGTGCTGCCATGGGGACAGACTGGGATTGGCTTCCTGGCCTGCTGGAGTGGCCTGGGCTGCTGGAAGGGGTTGGAATGACACGAGCTTCAAGGTCCACTGCAACCCAAACCATGCTGTGAGTCTGCTTTTCTCTGGCTGAATTCTCCTGATCTTCCCACCAATGAGGACATCCTCCAGAAACTCAGTCTTTCCCCCTCACTTGGAAAGTGATTTTTGGTTTAAAATTCACTCAGCATGAATTTTCCTGAAACATTGGTGAGCATCATCCTCATGGACTGAGATGTGATGGCCTTTGCAAACCCAAACACAAGAAAAAAATATTATAATGGCACTTTAAACATATTTTAAATAGATCCTTAGAATTTAACTACAAGCTAGACTTTTGGTCATGACCTTTTTAGCAATCTTGAATCTATGAGTAATATTCCATCTGATTCTGGAGAAGTGAAAGTACAGAGAGTTTATTCCTTTACTGAGTAATTTGTTTTGATAATTCCACACCAATTCTTTAAGAGCAGAGTCTGTATTGAAGACAAACCCATGACCTTTTCACTTCTGATAAAACAGTGCTCCCTAAACTCAGTTCTATCCCACTCTAAGTGGGAGATGCTTTCCAAGTGGTTCTTGAGGTTGTGGTGGCTCCCAACCTCCCACTGATCTTTCTGACTTTAAATCGGGCTCTGCAGTGCGCTCATCCTCTTGCCTTCATCACCCACTCACCCAGTATTTCCTTAGGAGTGTCCTTTTCCAAGGAAAATCCAATCCATAAGGCCTTTGCATGAAGTGGAGATGAAAAAAAAATAATAAAATCAATAGAATTATGCCTCTGTACAGAGCTTCTAATTTATCTAACAGTCAGAAAACAAGACTCTGGTGGGTTGTGGTTTTGGCTGCCTGACTTCCCCTAAACTTGGAAAAATGTGTAAATAAAGGAACAGCAATAAGATAAAAAGTTGAATAAACTGTGGAGACACAGCAAAAAAAAAATAAATATCTGTGCCTTCTTGGATTAACCAAAAGACATGGAGGCCAGGGATGTTTACAGGACAGTGGGACAGATGAGGCTAATTCAGGGATCTGTATTATAGGTAAAAATAGGAATTTCTACTCAATAACTGTCCCGTCACAACTGAAGTTTAGGTTCTTCTCAGCTACGTGAGTCTCTCATGCCATAGAGGAGGATAAAGGCCGATAATATCAAGGAAAAGGTTGGTGCAGCAAGGGGGGTGAAATCAGAGATCTGGATATGGTGGGAGAAGGTGTTTCAGAATGGTAAAAGATGTTTCAGAACGGGAGAAGGTGTTTCAGAATGGGTGAAGGTGTTTTAGAACAGCAGAAGGTGTTTTAGAATGGCAGAAGGTGTTTCAGAAGGGAAGAAGGTTTTTCAAAGTGGGTGAAGGTGTTTCAGAATGGCAGAAGCTGTTTCAGAATGGGTGGAGGTGTTTCAGAATGGGTGGAGGTGTTCCAGAAGGGCAGAAGGTGTTCCAGAACAGCAGAAGGTGTTTCAGAAGGGAAGAAAGCATTTCAGAATGGGTGAAGGTTTTTGAGAATGGGTGGACGTGTTTCAGAATGGGTGGAGGTGTTTCAGAGAAGGTGTTTCAGAACAGCAGAAGGTGTTTCAGAAGGGCAGAAGGTGTTCCAGAATGG